>NC_142676.1:8517500-8660000 GCF_964200805.1 Pocillopora damicornis
GTGTAGCGATGCCTATAAAAAATTCACATTTTTTTGTTTATCCTCCTGAGCGAGGTGAAATAGGCCAATCCTTGCCAAGATTAGCTCATCTTCACTTAAAAACCTCTTTAGACAGGTGGCAGCTTATGAAATGATGTTTTACTTCGTCATTGTATTCAGACAGTCGTACCAAACCAGTTAAGCCACACGATGAACCAAAGTTTTTTCCATCTTTGCTATTCAAAAAGCAGTCCTGAGACATAATGAACGTCTCGCTTGTGAACGACTTCTTCCTGTACTTGTAATTGTTTCCAACGCGATACAAGTTCGGGACATCTAAAGGAACTCATTATAACTTTGTATATTCGATACGATTTCAATTTCCGCGTCAAAGGAGAAGCCTACTGTAATTCGTGAGTGGTCAGTGGTTACGCTAGTGAGGTAAAGAATGGGTTTGTGACTTTCTCATTCAATTGAAAGACTCGCGTCACTCTTATAAAATGGTTGAACGGAATACAGACTTCGAGTAGTCTCTTATTTTTTCCTAAAGATAGTGAGGTCACGCGTATCCTGTGAGCATGGTGAATCCGCGAGACGCGAGACTCGTATCTCGCGTCTTCGCCGCTCCACGCTCTCAGAGTTGGGCAAAGACAAGACACGTTATTTCCGGTGCGATACAAGAGGTTCAATGGTTATCTCGATTATCTAAACACATTTAGTTACGTGGTAAAGATTTGTTTTTAAATCTATGAACTGATGCTAGTCCTATTTGGAACGAAGTGTATTTGAAATAAAAAAGAATACTAAGTAAAACAAAAGTTGTCTGCAACACGAAGTATGCCTTCGCATTAAGACTGAGAATCCTAATGTTTATCGAATGTTCCCAAAAACCTTCTGATAATCTGCCCGCATCCACCCCTCACCCCGCCCCTCGCCACTGAACCGTACTGTTTCCACTCAGCAGCTGGTCAGCGGTCACGTTTACGAGGTAAACAAACCGATCGATTCTTGATCACTGCTCTTGTCGATCGGAAAATCAAAATACCAGCGTGATATTGCCGCAAAGATGAAGCAGTTATGTTATTTGATTCGTACTTCACATTCTAGTCGAAGCTTGGGTGGCACAGGTTATTTCTTGCGGTGGAATCGACGAGGGGAATTCAGAAAGTTGTAGTGTTTGTATTGTTGGAATAAATGGTCGCATGGGGATGGTAAGTTTAACAAACAATTTCAAATTTTGCCGCTTGAATTGAAAGTAAAGTTCCTTTGAATTGCTTTCGTATATATTTCTGACGGTTTTAGATTAACCTGCTTGATTTGTATCGGTTACGCTTCATGTTGACAAGTCCCTCAAAATGGCGGCCAAACTTGGAGATTGCCGAAAATTAGGTAAGTTCACGAAGTTATAAAGTTCTCGTAAAGGTCGGGCCGCAAAGTCTTTTTCTGTAGTTATCTTTTCTATGGCACCTACTTCCTAGCTATGTTAGTTGGATCAGTTAAGAACGCCTCACTTTTTCAAAAATATACCTTGAATTTGATCGGTTTTGGCGTGTTTGATTTAGGCGAACCGATAAGGTGTCATTCAAGTCTTCCTGTTTCCTTGATTGACACGTGATGTTTACGAAAGTCGCCTCGATAGATAAGATAGAGTTAATATACATGGCTGTGGTATTTGTTTTTTGCTGAGTTCCGTAGTTTTTTTATAAATTGTCCTCCAAAGTTGTATGAAATTAAAGTCTTGAAAAGTGTCAAAACAAGCCTCCGCTCGAGTGAAATTTAATTTCCGTAAAACTCTGAAAAATAAAGAGATCCGATCAAACTGATTGTGGTTTTAGTATAGGTACATGAATGTCTTACAACACACGAGAAACGAGCGAAATCCGTTTCTCAAGCAAAATCGACCGGACCGCTCTTACAGAGACACTCTCTTAATAGTACCACTCTCTTTTGCAAGCCCCACCCATTGGCCACGGAACATAGCACCCCTGCCTCACATAAGCCACACATCCCCACCACTGCGTTTTGTAGCATTGTGCTGTAAAAATTTACAAAAGGTTCTCTTTCGTGCTTTTAGGGTATTCCTTGCAATTTTAGTGGAAAGAAAAACACCCCTAATAAGTACGAAAGGCACAGAGAGCCAAAAAAACATGAATAATTCCCTGCAATAAATGAATATATTTTACTGTTTGTCACTGGACCAAATTGACACTATTACAAAAATGTTTACAGAATGAAATATTTTGTAGTTCCAAGAGTTCAATTCTGATAGTGTTTAATTATATGGAGTTTTGCCCTTCACCTACCCCCTAAAGTTCCTTTGTCACGGTATTGCGTGACAAATCAAATACTCTAAGGGCGTACATGTTTGTGGTCAACTCAGTTTAGCATTGAATTAGACTGTCAGATGTAATCTTTTAGTGCATTGTAAACTGAGCAATACTCACAGTCAACTGAACCGTTGAATAAGATGTCACAGTGAAGAAAGATATCGAACGTTTGACAACAAGATGGTGTTCGACAGGGTTGGTGGTTTCATCGGAAGTTATCGTTTATACAGACCTAAATACGACGAACGACAAGAGAATCACACTAAAATGGTCTCTGGAAGGGTCTTCTGTGGCAAATGAGGTTAGAGCATTTGGAAATATGTTTTTATGTACATTTTTCGGCCTCATATGGGTTGAAACTTATAAAAATATGTGTGACTCGCGACTGGAATGTTGACCGCAAAAGGTCAAATAACTGCATTTAAACGGACTTCGAAAAGCTTTTGTACCGCTCTCAATCATTTGCCCAAACAAATTTTTACTGTTGTATTGAGAACAACTTTTCGAAATTCAATCACCAAAAGCTTAATCCATTTGAAGGTTTAGTACATGGTGAAAATTAATTTTATTCACGAAGTATTTTTACTGAAGAGAAATTCATGCTTTCGAAATTAAATTATTTTAAGCGCAAAGAGGAGCGCAATGTTTACAAAAATCAATTTATGAGGTCTTATGAGACCGAAAAAGAAGATTTGAGTGTATAAAAGACGAGATAGTGATTCGTTTTTGCACGCGAAGCCCTCAAACTCGTGTAATAATTTGCTGCTAAAAATGACGATTTTAACGGAATTTCGATATTTGTTTTTCTCTGAAATAAAAAGATATTTTGCCAAAAAAAGTATCCAGTAATTTAAGTTATAGCCTAGCCTATCTAACATTAAAATAAGAAAGAAATCGAATTTTCCACCCTTGCCGCGATGTTTAATTTTTACAGACAAGCGTTCTTAAGATGACTAACGTTGCATGGTGATAGCCAGTTGTTTGTGCTTTGTTTGGTGTTTTGTTGATCCAAAATTAAACAAGCTCAATCCGAATGCAACTTCCGCAATTCTTTGAGTAAATTTCGTTGGGTTAATTACCCATTTCGTAGCTCCTGAGGGAAAATTTTTTAACAAGACCACAACACAGCAACACAGCAGTCAAACGTGGAGCATACCCAAGTGAATCATTTTTGGCCGACTCCGTCAATTTCCTGTGAAACATTACAAAGGAAAACAGCTGTCGCGCAAAGCTATAAGAAACAATCCAAACGTTCGTAAAAATAAGGGCAAGTGACCAGACATTTCAAGAAGTTAGAAAAATAGAAGTCATGCCGTCAAGAGACTTACTTTGGTAAAGTCATTCTGTTGCTCTTACTTCCCCACTTCAACACCTGGGTGCCCTGTGGTCCTGCTGTCTTTTAGACCCAGGTCTCCCATTTGGTCAGTCATTAGTGTCCACGAAACCTGTCTCGCTGTCCACCCTTAACCAATATCTTATCGAAAATGATAGGTTTCATTTTAACTCACTGCGTTCGCACACATGAAAATTATTTTCTAAACCGTTATAGGAACTTGCACAACACGACAACCACAGTCAAATGGGTTGGTAACTCACGGAGAGCCAATATAAGCTTTATTACTGTATTCGAGCACTATGTGTATAAACGGTCACATTGCTTTTTGTCCCACAGAAATACGATACGCGAAGCTATATCCTCATTAAGCTAGTACATTGCACAATACATATGACTCGGTTAAATTATAGTGAAAGCACTGATTATAATCATACAAACTAGGCTGTAACTAAAAGATAGCAAAAACGTTCGCGTGTCCCATCACGCGTGGAAACTTAATGATAGCAATTAAATACCTAGGCTAGATGAAACTGAAAGCCGTGCAGATATATCTTCTTGAATATACAAGTCTTTGGCGTAATCGGATTTCCACCGCCCGTGTAATTTTAATAACCTGTCTGATACAGGGCCGCTAGGTGAATTTACGGCAGCGGTTGCCCCACCGGACCTAAGACTGTGTAACCCAAAAAGTTTGGAGTCGTAACCTAGAGCCTTGAGAGCTTCCAAAAAGATTTCTCGACACCTAGAATACGAAATTCCTTTGTTCCCTAAAACATAAGTATTATAATTTTTCTGAAATACTAACTGCCTGATTAGGAGACCGTCTGCATTATGGTCCATTCTTGCAGCAGACATATACCTAAGGACCATATGAACTGGACAAGTGGCATTGTCCGATCTAGCAATAATAGCTTTATTACCTTCCCTGTAGACATCTGTTTTACTACTTGGTATAACAATGGACATATGGTCATCTGCGAAAGTTATATGCGAAGCTTTGATATTTGCTAACTCATTGAATCTGAAGAAACCTGCGAAACCTAAGAGGACTATGACTGAAATTCGCAGATCTTTTAGATTAGCGTCTACCTTGCCATGTTTAGCAACTATTCTCTTGACCATATCAATAGAGAGAGGGAGCTTCCTATTCTTCCGTTGTGTGCCATTACGTTTCGCAGCTTCAACAACATTTCTACACACTCCGGTTTTCAAAGGATTATTACTACAAGTTACGTCTACTACATCGTGTAGCCAAACTAATGCAGCATAAGTCATACTAACAGTGCTGGGAGAACCAGTCTTCCTGTGAAGTTGAGACAAATAGGCCGCTACAACAACAGGCTCTTGTGGCAAAACGAATCGAGCCTTAACATTATTGCACCAACGCATAAATTTTTGACACTCAAGTAAATATCTATTCATCGTCGAAGGTTGTCTGGCCTTAAACTGATCAGTAATGAGGCGCAGCTTGAAGGGAGCTAAAGATCCATAGAGACTTGCCCAACAGGACTGAGCAGAGATGGCCTGTTGAGGAAAACAAAAGGAAAAAACACATAACAGAGAGGTGTAGAGGTGGAACAATCTTACTCACTGATTCATGGCTAAAAGGGAATAAGTACTACAACCCGGGTGCTATTAGTTCTCAACACCACTACATTCATTAAATGAAGATCAAAAAAGGGCAATAAATAACACAGCACTATTGGAGTGCTATTCGTTGTCGACACAACTTCTGCACATTGACACTGGCCGAAAAGAAATAAATACCTCAACACTGGTAAGGTGCTATTCGTTGTCAGCACATCTACCTCATAGAAAATGATCAAAGTGAAATAAATAACGCAACACTGCCAAGGTGCTATTCGTAGTCAGCACAAATTCCACTCGCTAGATTGTGGCCGAAAGGCCAACCTTTCAGATTCTTACCCCGAAGGAACGAAATTCAATCTTAAAGCCACTACATATCCCGGAGTAGTTGGCGAACCCAGAATAGAATTGTGATTTCGCCCGTGCGTCAAAGCTTAAGGCATAGACAAAACTCTTAAACCCTGGATGAAACTGCAATAAATATTGGTTAACAGGGGCCAAAACACAGCTGACTTCCACAGTGGAACAATAAGGGTGCCCTTGGCTCCTTGACGATATATATAGGCAAGCGTTCTGGGAATAAGATAAACTGGCGGAACTAACCAGCAGTTCTCAACTTCCCACGACTGCATAAATGCGTCAATGCCCGACGTTTCCGGGTTCCAAAATCTAGAAAAATATCTGGTGATTTTTCTGTTGTAATACGTGGCAAAACAATCCACCGTGTGGGGACCCCAAAGACTATCCAAGTCTTTGAAGACGTCCTCAGTGACCTGCCAATCGTCAAAATCCACCAGTTTGCTAATAAAATCTGCCCTGGTATTGCGATCTCTAGGAACCCATTCAATATCCAAATGAATGCTGTGTTCGTAACATATCTTGAATATTCTTAAGGCAATCGTGTGTAACTCGAGTTTCATGCTACCGACCTCAACGATTTTGGCCGTGGCCTGGTTATCGGTATACCACTTAATATGTGATGAACTTAAAATCGGAAGGCAAGACAGAAGTGAGAATTCAATTGCACTTAATTCTCGCCACGTAGAACTTCTACTCCTTTCGTCCTGCGTCCACATTTTGTGGCAAACATGCTCGCCGTCATTGATATAAGAAACAGCTCCGCAGGCAATATTACTAGCATCTGAAAAAGTTACTTTCTGAGGTTTGCGGAAAACAAAGCAATTTTTAAAATTGCGTAGATGGATATTGTTCTTCCAGAAAACGATTTCATCCTTACAATACTCGTCTAAAATCATAGGTGTATCCCAATGCTCAGCAATAGCAATTGTCATCTGACAGTGTCTGGTAGTAATTCTGGGTAAATTTCCAGTAACCGGACATGTAGACATAACTTTCCCGACAAATGATGACAATTGTCTAGCCGCAATTGTGCATTTTTGAGCTTCAATAAAAGCCACACAATCAACGATACCTTGGACCCTCCTGGGTGTAATACTAATAATACCAAGAGTGGAGTTCCAGACCAATCCTAACCAAGTAATAATTTGCGTTGGTTCCCAAATTGACTTTTCGCTATTTGTTATAAATCCGGCTAAACGTATGTCGGAACGAACCCTACTAGCTATAATATTTGCCGAATTATAGTCGTCAGCTATGGACCAACTATCATCTAAAAATACCGCGATGTAAATACCGTTAGCCCTCCACCATCCAACCAAAGGGCGGAGTATCTTTGTAAAGATATAAGGAGCTACAGAAAGGCCAAAAGGAAGAACTGTGAAAACGTAAAACCGCATCTCCCCTTGAAAATCCCATGAAAAACCTAAGAATGTTTGATGTGGTTGGAAGATCTCGACGTGATGATAGCCACTCTTAAGATCAAAAGAAAACATATAACCATTCTTGCGAAACATAAGAGAAGCAATTTTCCAATCATCGTACTTAATCCTCAGTTTCTTAATGAAATGATTAACATATCTTAAATCAAGAATTAACCTTTTCTTTCCATTAGGCTGAACGGAAACCGACAATGGATTAACGACATGGGGTTTGTAAGACAATTGCTTTATGCGTTCGGACTCCAGTAGCTCAGTGATAGAATTCTCTACGAAATCAATACTTTTCAGGGCAGAAGCGTTGTTCTTTGAATAATATGCAGGCGGCACATCCCAGAAAGGCAAACGATAACCAAATTTAATTACGTTTAATATGAAGGATGAAGCACCTAAAAATACCCAAAATTCTAAATTTTTCTTTAAATTGCCCTTTACATTGTAATTCCGTCCTAGATCTTCGTCAATTTCAAAACGATTCAGTACCTGAAGTACATCCGTAAACTTGTCGAATTCCTCATGAATGTCCGATTCCCTTAAGTCCGGTTCCTGAAGCGTTTGCGGTGGTGGAGGCTGGGGCAAAGGCGGTTGGCTTGAACTGGCCGAAAGGGCGGGGATAGAAGCTGGAGGCCCTGCAATCTTTTGGCCCAGTGACCTGGCCTTCCGCACCTGAAGCAGTCCCCATGTGCATAAGAGCTTGGACGGCCTGCGGGTGTCAAGATGGGACGAAAATATGAATAGTTAAGTAACGACAAATAACAACCAAAGAGCAAAACTTGGTCATTAACACAAAGAAAAGGAGAGGCGGGTGGGCGGGAAAGCAGAATACAGCAAAGCTATATTGGTGACGCGCGAAGTGAAATAAGCATACGGCTACTGGACTATATAGCAGTACATGCTATGACACCTTACTCCCATGTGGTACAGAAATCATGCATACTTGACAGGTATTACGTAACAGTAATGCACACGAAGGTGAGATAGAAAAACAAAGTGTGAACACTGACGTTTCGTAATAAACTCCTACAGAAAATACATTTTCATTTTAACTCACTGCGTTCGCACACATAAAAATTATTTTCTAAACCGTTATAGGAACTTGCACAACACGACAACCACAGTCAAATGGGTTGGTAACTCACGGAGAGCCAATATATATAACACGAGAAAATAACAAAGCACCTGAGTGAATAACAGGAAGAATATAAAGTAAAAACAATAGCGATACAAATACCACGAAAAAGATGATGATCCTGCGTGCCCAGGTTGGGAGTTGTACAACGCTTCTTATTGCTCTGCTACTGTCGTTCTCTTTCTTTCTGTTTCCTTTTCCTATTAGCTGCGGCTCTAGCATTGCGAATTTTCTTGTCGTCCTCATCGTCCGAGGCGATATCTTGGGATTCGTATTCTTGAACTGCGTCCCAGCCGGCTTCACTCGAGTCTGCGAGTTTGATAAGCTTCTGTCTCTTGTGCAACAGAGCTTTGGCTTGATCCGTTAAGTGAGCCACCTTCTTGTGATCCTTCTGGGCGTTTGCTTCTTTGATTTTTCCTACTAATTCTTCAAGCTCGGCGTTGAATACGAACTGCTTTTGGTTACTTTTGAATTTGAACTTCTCTGCCTGCAAATCGATTTTTTGTTTTTCTTCGAGCTCTTTGCCCTTCTGTTCCAAACGATTTTCAAGATATGTCTTGAAGAGAGAGAACACTTCATCAATCCCTTGCGATGTGGGAGGATCTGTTGGCGGATTGTTGGGAATATCTGGTTCTTCGTGAAGATCGTCCGGTCCGCTTCCAGGCATAGCTTACAAAAAACGAACTGGACGAAAGCAGAATACAGCAAAGCTATATTGGTGACGCGAGAAGTGAAATAAGCATACGGCTACTGGACTATATAGCAGTACATGCTATGACACCTTACTCCCATGTGGTACAGAAATCATGCATACTTGACAGGTATTACGTAACAGTAATGCACACGAAGATGAGATAGAAAAACAAAGTGTGAACACTGACGTTCCGTAATAAACTCCTATAGAAAATACATTTTCCTCGAGATATGTGTTTTTCTATTTGTCGTCTTGCACATCTTGAGAATTTATTTTGCCGATTGCGATGCAGTACTACATTTCTACAAGAGATTTGCAAAGCCACCGGATAAAAGATTACGAGGTAAAGTGATTTGGATTACTGGTGCATCGAGCGGAATCGGCGAACATTTAGCGTACAAGCTAACTGAATTTGGCTGCAAACTGGTGCTATCAGTGAGGAGAAAAGACGAATTAGACAGAGTGAAAAATCAGTGCATGAGTAAGTTTTGCTCCAAGTTATTTTAGTTTTTAAAACTTAATTCTACACGAGGTGAGGGAAAGCAGTCGCGTAGGGGGACGGGAGCTTAAGAATCTTTTTACTTCAATTAATTTCTCAAAACAGTTTCAAAAAATTTTCAAACCAGAAGAAGGCGACTCACTTACATGTCATTGAATAAGTTTATTGTGTTATGCCTCGATCTTCAAAACCTCCCGACACATGTGAATGAGGTGGACCAAAGTGGCAGGGTATTCTGCAGTTGCTCCAAAAAATAATTGAAGTTCAACTATAGATGGTTTCCAGCTTATCGAGTGTTCTCCCAACCTCCCAAGTGTTTACATCAGGCTATGTAAACACGGAAACCATTTTACATTTCTTTTATAAAATAACTAATGAAAGAGGAACGAAAACCGTGTTTACATACGCTCATGTAAAATGGTTTTATGGCCAATCAGAGCGCGCGCACTATCTGAATTATTTTATAAAACTATATATTATAGTCTTTGTTTTCTTGCCACATAGGCTTGGCAGGTAAGCTTTTTCCATTAACATTTGAGGAAGACTTTCTTGTTGTGCCATTGGATATTACTAATTTCGCTTCTCACGAAGGCTGCGTTACCAAAGCTCTTCAACAGTTTGGCAAGGTCATGATCTCTGCTTTGATGTGTTCTGCTGTAAATTTCAATGATATTCGAACCAAAGCTTACATGTACTATGTTTTCTTAATTGCAGATTGATTTTCTAGTGAATAATGTAGGAATTTTACAGATGGGTTCATCAGTGGATAGTGATCTTGATGTAGATATTTCAGTCTTGAACACAAGTGTACTAGGGACAATCTCTCTTACCAAAGCTGTTCTGCCTCACATGATTGGAGAAGGTAATGGTCAAATTTTTGGTAATAAGTAGTGCCTCTGGGAAATGTGGTAAGTTTAATATCTCACGCTAGAGAGGGGCAAAGAGGAGGGGGGGGTTGGGTTGGAGTAAACTAAACATCATGCTGAAAATTCTGCATTACAACATAAACGTAATGAAGGATTTAAGAGAGAATTTTTCTGGAGACCGCGTGAAATCAAAAAAATGTGGCACATACCTAGAAAAAGCCCTACCTTCATACTTCGCTCAAAGATACCTTAGGGTAAGTCTATAAACGTGGTATAATTTTTTTGCTCAGAACTGTTTTTATTTTCTAGAAAATCACCAAACACTATATCGAGCCCCAACCGCCATAACAGTGGCCCAAATGAAGCCGACGAGTAGGGCAACAAAAACGTTATTCTTCAAAAGCGCAAAAGAAAGCAAGTCTTTCCGAATATTATCTATTTGTATACGAGGTATTAACAAATGATTTGAATCTAATAACGGGATTATTGACATAACTATGAATTATTGGCGAGTATTTGAAAATCGCCAAAATTTGATCGATTAAAAATTTCATTTTGGAGCAGTTTTTCAATAAAAATTTTTCCTACTCGGTATAACTCGGAATCACTTGAGATGAGCATTTTTCCAAAGTGGAAAGAATGTACTTTTCAAGGATATAAAAATTAATTTGGGGCTCTTAATTACTGCGAAGAAATAGCCCGATCTATTTCGTGCAAATCGCAACGCCGCCGTGTAAACAACCGCAGATAATCCAATTATTCTTTTATTATCGAAGCCATAATTTCTTCAAAATCTTACCGCTTTGAGCTGTGCTTTATCAGAAACTCAATATGTTACCCTTACCTTCTGAAACCAGTGATTAAGGAGTGATGTTTCCATTATTTTTGTTTCAAATCGCCATGTTCACTTGAAAAGTGTTTACAACGTCCGGCTTGACCATTTACAATACTCGGAGCTGTTCATAAATCATCGCAAACCATCGCAACTCTATATTCTGCTTCCATACAACTCCAGTATACACAAAAGTCTTTTTAGCACGATAAATCAAGATGCTTTGATTGCTTACAGTTTCAGTTAAGAAACGTTTGGCTCCCCAAATGGCACAACGATGTTCACCAACGAAGTCGTGTGTCATCACTCATGTTTGTCACGCAATCACGCTAAACGTGCAGAGGACACCCAGACAGGCATTCGTCTGCAGACATCGCTGTACCGAGTGCAGGGCCAACTAATATTTATTTCTTAGTCAGTGTTATGTTTTAAACAAAAACCTGCGCGAATTCACTTAAAAAACGTAGTAGATCTCTTTTGAGTGTTTTGAATCAGTGCCATTCTGAAAAACTACTTTTTGACGTTTTCGTAAATTTAGTCACCCAAGGTACTGACTATACATGCGTTGTTATCGACTCTATTTCCACGACTACGCGCTTGCAAAGATTCTACTTATCAATAGGCACTTTAGGCATGACGTTTAACGGCAAACGGCAAACGCAAGCTTGCCTTTCATTTTGTTACCTATTTATGGAATTCTTAAAAAAATCCTGCACAAATAATAAAATAAAATAAATCAAACCTACTTAATTCCGTGTACACACGCCTAGAGACAGACGACAGAAATTGAATTTTTGACGTTCGCGGGAAAAACAAACGTCATGCGTAACCTCTCAAATGACGAACTTCCCAGTTAACTAAAACAACTAGTTGGAAGTTAATTGTTTAGTGCTCCGTGATTATATACATCACCTACGTGTCCCTAGTGGATCGATAAGGTCTACCATGACCTTCAGTGGCAGGCAGACAGGTTCCACGGTGAGGCATTCTTTTCTAATGACACTGGAAAAATTCTACCGACTATGTAAACAGAACAACAGACTAACAATTTCGTGCTTTATCTAAGCACTTTGAACGTTAAACTTCACTAAAAACGTAAATCTTCGAGTCACAAAGTCGGCCGCTTGTATCAGGCCGCGAGACATTACGTGTCATTTGATATCGCCTGACTGTAGGTCATTACAATCACATTTTTTAAAGCTTTGAACTTACACAATCTCTGTTTTTTGTTTTTGTTGTTGTTGTTGTTGTTTTTTTTAATTTTCCTTACGATAGCGTGCTCATCAATTTAAACCTTTCGATTTTGTACCTTGATTGCTACGATGATAATGGCCATCGCTAGAAACTTGACAGTTTTCTCAACTCGAACTCGGAAAAAAGTTGTTTCCCGTCCCTTAATCAAACAATTAATCGGCCATTCTTTGAGATCCCGAATTCTCGACAAGACAGAGGCGGCGTACCCTCGGAGATTCAAGAAATCAGGAAGTTCCTCCATACCAGCTAACTGAATGGGTTTTATAAAGCAAAAAAAGAAAGAAAAAAAGAAAGAAAGAAAGAAAGAAAGTAAGGAAAGGAAAAGAATACAGTGTCATATACTTTAGGTGTTTTCCTGGTCAATGAAACCAATATTCAAGCTACATGTAGTTTGTCACTGCTGACAGGTACAGCTAAAACAAAGGGCTTCGATCTTGCTCACGTAAGGCAGCTTACGATGAACGGAGATATCGAGATACCGAAATATTGGAAGGCAACGTGAATATCGATGCCCGCGCTAAAATGAGATCGACTTCCGATTCAACATCATTCACGCCCACAGCCTGTTTGTGTGCTGAGATGTCTTTCTCACATAAGCGCAGAGGGACTATAAGAGAAGCTTTTCCTGCAACTCGACTTCGCTTATCTTGGGAGCAGCATCCCCCAACTAATCTTTGAAAGGAGCAATTGATTTCCATTTGGTACGCTCACCTCTTAAAAAAATCGGCGGCCAAACGAAAACACCATTTTAGTTTGCTTTGGAAAATTTATGGCTCGATATCTCTGTCTACCCTGCAAGCCGTCACAATTTACAAAATAGGATAACACATTTTTTTACGTCGTTAAAAATTAATGCAGTGAAATTTCCTCTATGCTGTAGTAACATATACCTAATTCATTTAGCAGTCTAGGGTGACGCATGAGTGGTATCGCGCTTAAAAAATGCAAACAACGGTAATTTTAAATTCTGGATTTAAAACTTTTTCCCGGAAATAAAAAATTAGGGGAGAAGAAGGAAACAAAATAAGAGCGTATTGGTAACCGAGCCTCCTTTCGAGTGACATGTTATTGCGTGACACCATCGCAAAAAACGAACGTCAATGATTCATTTCATCTGTCAGGATGCTCTGGCTCGTTCTATAAAAAAAAACTTCCATTCTTATTGTGAAAGGAAGACTTGTAAAATGTGAGTGTTCCAAGCTGAAATATGGTTATAACTGTCCAGCAATGCGACGTTTCCGGCAGGAACCTTCGTGAGATGTTTTCACTGTGATTTGGTATACACCGCCTGTAGTGCTGTACTATCGAAGCTGTTGTCAAGTCTCTTTATAACAAGATTGAGGCAAGGAACCAATCTTAGAAAGATGTTTTTCGCCAGGTGAGCCTAAGAAATCCAGTTTGCAATCTAGTATAGGTCAAAGCGATAAGATTTTGTTGGAATTATGGCTTCGATAGTAAAAAGCCTAATTGGATTATCTGCGGTTGTTTACATGGCGGCATTGCGATTTGCACGAAATAGACCGGGCTACTTCTTCGCAGTAATTAAGAGCCCCAAATTAATTTTTATATCCATGGAAAGAACATTCTTTCCACTTTGGAAAAATGCTCATCTCAAGTGATTCCGAGTTATACCAGGTAGGAAAAATTTTTATTGAAAAACTGCTCCAAAATGTAATTTTTAATCAATCAAATTTTGGCTATTTTCAAATATTCGCCAATAATTCATAGTTATGTCAACAAGCCCGTTATTAGATTCAAATCATTTTTTAATACCTCGTATACAAATAGGTAAAATTCAGAAAGACTTGCTTTCTTTTGCGCTTTTGAGGAATAAAGGTTTTGTTGCCCTACTCGTCGACTTCATTTCGGTCATTTTATGGCGGTTGGGGCTCGATACAGTGTTTGGTGATTTTCTAGAAAATAAAAACAGCTCTGAACAAAAAAATTATACCACGTTTATAGACTTACCCTAAGGTATCTCTGAGCGAAATATGAGGATAGTGATTTTTCCGATCATGTGCCACCTCCCACGCGGTGATTAAAAAAAATTCGCTCTTAATCGTTTGCTTTTTCTGGAGTGTGAGCTTGGGCCGCCTCTGTTGACATCAGTAAAGGACATTCTGCATGACAAATATGTCTTAATATAGGATTGATTTTAGTTTTTGATCACGTGATTGTGGGAACCATCAGTTTCTCAAAGTAAACAATGCTGAACAATCTTATACCCCATTCACACCAGCAAAACATGTTTTGTTAAACTGGTTTTCATTGAATGAAAATTATAAACAGAGAACTGAAAAACTTGATTTTCCATTGGATTCAAGTACTTGCTAACTTGCATTTCCAATGTGCTACATTCAAGTCAAAAATATTCGGTTAAATAGTTTCTATGAAGAAAAAAAAAATTAAACCGTGTTTAACAAAACAACTTTTAAACATGTTTAAGCTTTGGTGTGAATGGGGCATTAGTTACATTCTGGTTGAAATTTATTGTATGAAACCTTAACTGTTTTAAGAAAGCCATTTAACGGTGGAGATATGAAGCATTCGATCAACGGAAAAGTACGCCTATACTACGTATGCAGTAACATTGAATTTAAGAAAGTCTTAGTTTCTCTCAGAAAATTAAAACATTTCTCTTCGTGAGCGCGCAGCGTCATGACTTATCTTCTTATGCGAGGCTCTAGCGCTTAAGCAGACAAAAAAACAGATTACGGCGTTTAGAAAAATATGTACCGTAGAACCCGCCGCTAGTATCTAAAAATTTAAGTGAATGGTGTCTCGACCATGAAACGTTTGTGTACAAGTAGAAAACGGAAATTCAATTGGAATCTACCGCGATCTCTGAATCGATCGTTTAACTCTCCTAAAAAAGTGTCAAGTTAATAGCAGGTGCAGATCATAGCCTCTGGAAAACCACGTAATGAAGCACTACGGATTTCCTATGATGTCAGCGTGGGACAGTCTAGTTTTATGATCATCAATTTCTCAAATTGAACGATACTCAATAACCTTGTTTTAGTTAATGAGGATAAATTATACGGTATAGAGCCACAGAGATTTAAAAAAGTCGCCGTAGAATCAATTTATTTCACTGTGGTGACGATTCAATCGCGCCATCAACCGCTTTAACGAAGGGCTAACACTCGAAACGTAACATATTGCAAACATAAAGATCAGGTACTGGATAAAGTAAATAATAAAGGGATAAAGTAGGTACTGGGCTTTGCCATAAGAGCCTTACCTCTCTACAGTTACTAAATGACTAAGGCTGATAAAAACCGAGTGACTAGAAAAGATTTTCAATCGCACTTACCAAGATGTTGACAATGTGGCTGATGCTTTCAAAATGAAACAACAAAAATAACGAATTACTTTTCCCAACCTTCCGAACTTCCGCTGTCACAGTGTTTAATGCATCCAGATCACGTGTGTTCAGGATATTCCCTTCCCCCTCGGGGCTAATCGAAATAAAAGGAAAAGTTTTAAATTGCATATTTTTTTGTGTGCCCGTGTGCCCGTCTATCGCGTCCCATTTAGGTTAAAAATTTTTAACAGTTAGTGGTCATATGATAAAATGCTTATTGACAGAATTTGGTGGGACCAGTGGGGAAAATATTAAGCTCAGGGTCATGAAGAAAGGACCTCGCTGCGCCCCCTACCACTCAATAAGTACACAGTATTTCGGTTTCGTACGTCACACTTTTATCAGTCATGATGTAATTGAACATGGAAAATGAAAAGTGTTATTCTTTTTCCAACAGGAAATGTCAGGCTTCAGTGTTTACCCCTTTGAGAGGTTTGATTTTCATCACAAGATCAATCACAGTACAACCTAAGTCCCTTCTTTTTAACGCTAAGCTATCTTTGCGTAATAATAAACTCATTGTCTTAGTGAACTTTTCATTTTCTAGCGGGTGTGATTTGCATGATCGAAGCCAAAACTACTAAGAAAAAACCAAGTGACTGTAATTCGGTTTTGCAAGTCACACTTTTATAACTAATGATGGTTATAAAATAATTGAGATAGTTCGCACGCTCTCAATAGGCCAACTAGTGAGTTTAGATGAGAGTATGTAAACACAGCTTGTTTGGACGTCACACTTTTAATGTTTGCCGGCGCAAGTTGAAAACATTTCAAACTCAAAGTTTTCCCAATACTCGCACAGTAATCTCAAGTGTAAGTGATAAATATTGGAATTGGAGAAGTATGTGCCAATTTTTGATCTAGGGTTTGACTTCCATCCCTTCCCCAGTGAGGTATAAGAAGGAGGAAAAAGAGGAACTAGTACTCTTTTGCCTGCCTTGATGACCATGAACTGTGTGGCTTTGTCGAGGGAGTTCAAGTAAAGACGACAAATATGCAAAAAAATGCGCAGAAAACATCGAAATGTAAGGAAACAAGGAAAAATTCTGGAAAAAAACATTTTGTTCTACGGGCCCTACTTTCAAAGAAACACTTGGAAAACTGTATATCACTGAAAAGCTTATAAAGTATCGAAGAAAGTTTTAAAAGTTTGTTTTTTTCCCAGCAAATTTAATTTCAATGTTTTCTCTAAAAAAAAGAGTAAATAAAATGGAAGTTTGAAATTTGACCAGATCTTGTTGACAGTAACCTCAAATCAAAACTCACAATTCAAGGCAGTAACAAAACAGTTTTTTTGTTATTGCCTTCGCTACACTACAAAACTGAAGAAACCGTTTGTTCGTTGCGGCTGAACGAAAACAAAAATCATGCTGCCTAGGTCTCGAAGGCAGGGTAATTAATTTATTTTTCAAAAATGACATTTAGTTGCCCTTTTGCTGTGCCCTGAGCAAACGCTGGTCCCTCGTAAAAATGCCGAGTTAATCAAGTCGATTTTGAAATTCACGCAGGGGTCATATCATCGAAAGAACTCGGTGACACTGATTGCAAAGTGAGAAATTTTCAAAGTGTGGCTACATTTTTCAAGATAAACAAACAGTGACGTGGCTTGATTAAATTTCCTGAACTTAAGAGTCATCAGATATATTGACAACTGACATACTTAGACGTTAAGTCAAGTACATATGTATTCAAACTGGGGAAACTTTGTGTAAATATTGGTTGAAAGCGAAGGTAATTGATTAATTACCAAATTGCCTAAATTTAGATAGATTTTGCTTTTTGGAAGTTTCGCAGATATCACTGGCTAATTTTTAGCTGGTTAAGATGTCACTTTTTTACCTATGTATTTTCTACCCTTCTTTAACTTCATTCGCTTGCAATTTATCACTTCTCTTTATCGGAATAGTGGTTAAGATATCCGTGCTTATCTGTTCAAGTTACCAAATTTTCCAGCTTTTGCATGATTCAATTCTGATCTATTCAGATTCACTGTAAAAAGGAAATAAACAACTGGTTTCCTTGGTTTCCCATCCTGTTATCAATGAAAACTTTCCACTTGAATATTCTCTTCGCATATCTTTTTTTTCCTCTAGTTGCTGCTTCCTGTTCTCTGTTTTTGCACTTAGCTTGTTTTGAAGCCAAAACAAAGGTAAAAATACAAAATATACCACTGAAAGATATTGACAACGTAAGTAATTAGAAAAAAGGCTCTAAAATGGCAAATTACGAAAATACGCGGTCATTCACGGCTGCTGTTTCTCAGTGAAGGCGAGGCCCCTCTTTGATGAGGAAAATGGCTGTTGTTCAGTTGTGTATTTTAGCGCTGTTTGTGGCTTCCACAAAGAGTAGTAGTATGTATTACATGTATTCCAACATGATCATACTCGATGGCAAAAGAAATTGCTATGTTTTCTACCACTACAATGAGTCCGCAAACACACTGGAGTTTATGGTGCAAATCAGTTTAAGTTGGTTTCGGTGTTGCTGAAGTAGCATCAAATAAATATATGTTATTTGCCAGCCCACGGCCTCGGGCGGACTGACTTAGACTGGTGAATAACATCTTTATTTTTTCCTTAAACTGAACTAAATTCCTTCCAAAACATCCCGAATGATTTAGGACTGTAATTACAGCAGGATCCTCCATAAATTGAGCAATATTTGAGCGGGTAAATGATAGTTAAAATAGAGGTGATGCAAATTAAAGAGAGATGCTGCATCAAAACATTTCCATGTACGTAATGAATAAGATAAGGGTGATTTAAAATTCTTCCTAACAAACTTTGAAACATTTTTACAAGTATCTGTCACAATCTGACACAAGTTAATTGAAGAGCGCGTAAGAAAAAAAAAGGGCATGTACACTTTTGAAAAAACAACCAAACTAGTTTAGCAAGGACTGTCACGACAATGTTTTCTCCAAAAACAGTCAATGATCTGGCGGAAAGTATTATTCACTCTCGTCGACGATTAATTCATGTGCGAAGATTTACTGCTGCTCATGAAGTAAATGGCGAGGAAAATAATTGCAAGTAAATTCAAATTTTCTATTTTGAAGTTGTAAGAGTTTGCTCGTTTGTTTGCTGCAATGGCGTGTGTAAATCTGGTCTTTCCTTCACACAAAATCTAAATTCGAATGAGCTGAGACACTTCAACGAGACACAAGGGGATTTAATTCGTATATTTGTTGTAGAACTGAAAACTTCGCTCGTCCTTTTACAACGAACAAATTGTTTGACAGAACTAGGATATTAAATGAATGAAGGTTCTATCGATTAATTCAATTTTGACCAAATACCTCACGTTGTAACTTTCTAAGTATTTTTTGTAAAGGATTGAAATTAATTACAGACAGGTTTTAGGCCGCTTATCAACCAATTTAATGGCACTTAAGCTTATAGAAATTAATTTCGAAACTAATATTATTCTGTCAACCAAGATGATTTGAGAAAGAGAAAATAGAGGATTCATAAGTTAGTAATAGGTTTGAGTTAGTGACCGACGTCTTTGCTTGGAAATGCTGCCTGTCGGGAAAAACGGATACGGACCGCGTAAAGAACCAATCAGATTGAAGGATACGTTGCCGTGCCCTCTGATAAAAAAATAAGGGAGAATTAATGAGAGGGAGATATGGAGAGCGAATCAGCATTTCCTCAAACGATGTGAGTCTTCCAACTCTAGCAAATGAATTTCGGATTTGTACATCACTCTTTTATAACCACTGATGGAATTGAACATGTAAAAATAACTTATTTCATTCCTTTTAACAGGGAACGTCAGGCTTCTGTGTCTATCCCATTGGAAGATTTTCATCCCAAGATCGATACCAGTAGAACCAAAGCTTCTTTCTTTGAACGGTAAGCTATCTTTGCGCGATAATCAACTTTTCAGACTGATATGGAAAACCAATCCGTAGTTTACTCCGCAGTGAATCTATTTCGGTTTTGCACATCACCCTTTTTCAACCTCAGATGGATTTGAGCATGCAAAAATGAAACATTTATTTCCTCTTATCAGAAAACCTAAGGCTTCACGGTCCATCCCTTTGGAATGGTTTGATTTTCATCACAATGTCCTCGTGAACTTTTCGTTTTCTAGCGGGTGTGATTTTCACAATCGAAGACAAAACTACAAACGGTTATAAATTAATTGAGATAGTTCGCACGCTCTCATAGGTCACTGAAAGACAAACTAAAACCAGAAGTGAAGCTGATTCACGTAAAGTCCGACCTATCAAACCTAAAGCTCTCGCGACTCCAGATTTACCGCACGAACGAGATGTTGTTGTTGTGTTCAAATCTATTCTGAAAAGAGACCACAGTCCAGAACAAATCAAATGCACCCCTTTATCGGGTGTTAATCATACTACAAAAAACTCTGATAAAAGTTGGTTCAAAGCCAATGCAATGGGAGTTAACAAACTTAACAGTCTCATGAAAACAACTCTCACCTTACGAACCACAGTGCGTGAAAACGAATGATTCAAACATTGAATGATAAGGGTATTCCTTCTAATCATATATAATGCAGTTATAAGGACACAAAAATGTGCAGAGTACTTACAACTACAGTCATCTTTCACAAAAAACAATGGAAAAGTATGTCAAGAATATTGAGTGGCCCGACTTCATTAGTTCAAACTGAAACACACTCTTGTCGAAACAACATAACAACAAAGTCAAACGCCGACAGCAGCAGGGCTATTCGAGGATGCTGTGCTTTACGGAAGAAATTTCAACATCAAGTCGTCCTCGTCTTCAACAGAAGTACATAAACAACAAACTTATAGAGGAATAACATGCATATTTGACTCTTCAGACGACGAAGACACTACACGAGTTCACCTTTGACATAGAAAGAGTCACCTTCGTTGAAAAGCTAAGTACTTATTTTTGTCAAGCTTTTCCTCCTTTTTCTTTAGGATATTTTTGAATTAATACTTACGAAAATTAATTCGTTGCTAATAAACTGTCATGCTGTAAGCTTAGTTAATTTATATCAGTATTTAATTTCACCATTTCTAGCCTTGATTTAATTTGTAAGGCACTTTTTTTGTTAGTTCCATAGAGGGCTCCGAGTCGGACGACCCAGGTTCTAGTCCTGGCCAGGGCAAGGCGTTGTGCCCTTGAGACGTGCGGAAAAAAATGCGAGTTCTGCTTTTAGGCTTGGCTAAATCTATATATTACAAAATAGTAGTAACCCATCAAGCCGAAAAAAATTGGATGTACGATCGTACGACCGTACAAGGTGCTACTTTTAACATGCGTGGTCAACTGTGATCGCGGGGACGCCAATACCAGGCTTTGTTCAGTAGTACAGTGGTCAGTGCACTGGACTCCGAGTCAGACGACCCAGGTTCTAGTCCTGGCCGGGGCAAGGCGTTGTGTCCTTGAGACGTGCGGGGAAAAGAAAATGCGAGCTCCGCTTTTAGGCTTGACTAAATCTATATATTATGCTGGAGAGCTTGTTAGTAGTAGTCCATGGTTCGGCCGGACATGTTTGCTTGCCTATTTGACTGTGAGAACTCTGGGTATAGAATGGTTTCGACGCAAGGGGTCTTGAAACAGTTAAAAAAAAACACCGTGGGCAGCTATGGAGGACTTTCCTTGTAAGTAACTGTGTTTTCTTCCCGATCCGTGCCTTATCCTTGCTAAAAAATAATAGGGAAGAAAACACAGTTATTTACCAAGAAAGTCCTCCATGGCTGCTCACGATGTTTAAAACCCCCTGCGTTGAAGTTATTCTGTACCCAGAGTTCTCACAGTCAAACAGGCAAGCAAACAAATCCAGCCGAACCATGGACGCTGGAAATCATCGGCTACTACAGACAAGCTCTCCATCATATTACTCTTTTCTCGAGACCACCGAAAATTATACTTTACAAATTCGGCGCAAAAATCAGGTTTGTTCAAGTCCCCGAGTCTCACGGCCCCGAGTGCCACGTCACAGAGTCCACGTCCCCGAGTCCCAGTTCTCACGTCTCAGTCTCACTTTTAGTCACAGCCCTAAATCCCTCATATGCGGTGAAACATGGTTTACCTACCAAACATGTCCGAGGCATCAGAAGGCTGCGCGTTAGAGGACAAAGCGAGTTGTACTCGAGTTTCTGCCCAGAATAACATAAGAAGGAGATTTGTGGGAACTAAGTTTAATGCTGGAAAGACGACTGAAAAACTCGTAGGTACAATGTAGTTGATATCGGCTTGTAATTCACTATGCACGTGCACACGTTTACGTCGAAGGAACAGAATTGTAATCGTTCCCACTCTCAAACCCATTTTTAACGCAATTTCTTCCTTTCTCTTCCTTTTTTTGTCGTATTCCTTTCCTTTAGATGCACACGGTATAATTTTTACGTTCATGTCGTACTTTAATATGTATCCTAAGCCCAATAAATGGATGAAAACTGAGTTTTTTTTTTTTTTTTGCTTGTTTTGGTTTGTTTTGTTTTAATTTCCTTGTCTGTAACCTTGCACTGTTACTTATAATTTGATATACTAGTCGAAATCCCCAGCCCTGGACCCAGTATACATGCCTAAGTCTCTGATCCCTGGGGGATGTTAATATGGTAAGATTTCCGCTCAGCTCCATTCTTCATTATGCATACATATCTTGGATAACTGAAAGAAAACGATGGCGAAAACAATAGATTACCTTTGTTTTACAATTGTATGGGACTGTACGGAAATCTTGCTGAAAATATTCCGATCAAACTTTCTGTTCCTTGAGCAAATATTGTCAAGGGATTAAAAAAAAAATAGTCACTGTTATTGAAATGCCTTACATTCCCTGTTATTCAAGAAATAGGAGCAAATAAGAGAAGAGTTGTTCGTCAGATTCCAGATGAGATTGTCACCAATCTTGAGCTGCAAGATGCTGTGAGACAGGTAAATAATGAGAAACTTCACATGACCCTCGGTTAACTTGACCCTTTAACCCCACAAGTGACCAGGAAAGAATTTCTCCTTACAATATCAGTACAATATCAAGCAGACAAGTGATGAGAATGAAGAAAAATATCAATTAGGGATTAATAGCTGATCCAATACCCAACTTCTCAGAACTGACATGAAAAGAATTGTTGGGCAGACAGTAAGGAGAATTACTAATGAGATCTTGGGAGTCAAAGGGTTTGGATGAGGCGTTGGAATTAACGTACACTGATCCGAACCTAGAATCGGACCCAGAGGATAGCCCTCCAGCATCACAACTCGAGCCAAGGCATAAAGCTGAATTATCCAAACAACGCAGCAACGAAGGTCTACGCCTTCAAAAAGAAAGCCGTCAAAAAGAAAACCTTCCGAGGAATAGCCGATCCACGCGGCAGCCAAGGAAGAGGAAACATGAAGACACCATCAGCGCTATCCAGTTCAAGAAGCAAAAAACTGAAACCTCCATTTTAAAACTGGAGAGACACAACAAAAGACTTGCCCTAAGTCGCTTCAATACAAGGCGAAGGCAAACGTCACGCCTGACGAAACCTTTCGACAGGAAATAAGCGCTATTAAAAGTGACGCCGAAGAACAATATGTTAGCGCCCTAGTGCGCTTCCATCAGCGTAGACTTGTTAGTCACAAGAACAAACTTGAAAAGGCTAATATTGCCAAGTCTCGATCACAATACAATATAAATACACGTGAAAGATCACGTTCGCCCTTGAGGAACACTGTAAATATTGATGTCGACAGGATAGACAAAATAGAAAATCAGCTTTCAGAGCTGAAAGACCTTATATGTACACGCTTTCAGAGTGATAATAAACATGTTGAAAAGTACAACAGTGTCATCTCTGAAAAATCAGTCGCCAAACCCACTGCAGCAAAAAGGCTATCCAAGAATAATAAACGCAAAAAGGGTAGAAAAAATACACTACACAAGCGAGTGACTACAGAAAGGGCGAAAAATGAAAAGTTTTGACATACAAAAACTCAGTCGAAAAACCAATTAAAATTGTTTGTATAATCGAGTAAAAGCTCCATTAGCTAGCAGTGTTTCCTATTACAATCACCTCCCACCCCTCCCTGCGTAGTAATAATTCGTCTCACACCCCTCCTTAAGTAATAACACTCCATCTCCCACCCCTCCCTTAGTGCTGATAGACTTCATCCTACCCCTCCCTCAGTACTAATGGTGTGCTCCCCCCTTCAAAATGGTCCAAAAAATAGTCCAAAAAATGGTCCAAAAAATGGTCCAAAAAATAGTCCAGTCCATATTTTACCCTATGCCCGTGTTAGCAAAAGGGCTTAAATTTATTGAAACACCCGTGACAAATGAAAATAAGATCAGGCAACAATTGTTGCGTGACTTCGAACAATTCGCTAGGCGAGATATATGAGATATATATATATGAGATATATATTTCACGGGAATGACAAGGAACCACATCCTTTTCACGTCAAATCAAACTGGATACCACCAGTACAACCTTCTATTGCCCTTGAACGCTACTTCGAAAATATCAAGTTAAGCCTTGCTGAAATAGAAATAACAAAGCCAAAACACAACCTGTCATACAACGAACACAAAGCAGTCAAAGAACTGCAAAACAATACTGCCATCAACCTTAAACGTGCTGACTAAGGCACCACAACAGTGATTCTCAACAAGAGGGACAAAATTCAAGAGGCCCAGGTTCAGGTCGACAACAGAGACCACTACCGACCTCTTGAAAACCCCATGGTCACTGACACATTAAAAAAAGTCAATGAACTTATTGCTCAACTGCACAATGGCAAACATATAGACGATATGACAAAAAAGTGGCTTTCACAGACTCCCAATCCACCCAGAATACCGATTTTCTACACTTTAACAAAAATCCACAAACCTTTGCCAGTGGGTAGACCGATTATATCGGGCTGCGAAGGACCAACTGAAAGGATATCATCCTTTGTGGATCATTTATTACAGCCTATTGCTCAAAAGCAAACATCGTATCTCAAAGATACGACTGATTTCATCAACTTTATAGAGAAAACGCAAGTGTCAAATGATACTATTTTAGTATCAATGGATGTAACAAGCTTGTACACAAACATCCCACAAGAAGAGGGTATCACAATATTATGCCAAGCATACGAAAAATACCACAATAACAGCCCTCCCATTCCGTCCCACTACTAAAAACAAATGCTCGGGCTTATACTGAAAGAAAATTCGTTCCAGTTCAACGGAGTAAACTATCTCCACTGTTTTGGAACTGCCATGGGAACACGAATGGCGGTTGCTTTCGCCAATCTCTTTATGGCAGAAATTGAAACAAAACTGCTTCACCAAAGCAGTATCAAGCCGAGAGTATGGAAGCGTTACATTGACGACGTTTTCTCCCTGTGGGATGTTCGTTAACAAGACATTGATCTATTCATAGAACAAGCTAACACGTTCCATCCAACTATAAAGTTCACGGCTGAAATCTCAGAGACTGAAATCACATTCTTAGACACGATTGTCTACAAAGGTGAAAGATTCCAAAACGAAGCTATCCTCGACGTCAAAACTCACTACAAACCGACCGAGACCTCTCAATATACACACTATTCATCTTGCCACCCGCCAGGTGTTAAGAAAGGCTTTATTAAAGGAGAAGCTATCAGACTTCTAAGAACAAACTCCTCGGAAAGAAATTTCCAGGAGGCCATGTGTAACTTCAAAACACGACTTGAAGCACGTGGTTACCCAAAAAGCCTAATTGAAAAAACGTTATCTGAGGTCTCGTTTGCCGCAAGGCAGTCGACACTTAAAAAACAAACCAAAAAAAACTAAAGGCAAAATATTGCCTTTTGTGACAGCATACCACCCAGGGGTTAAAAATTTAAAGCAAATACTGATGCAAGAATGGAACCTCATCCAAAATCAGCCACTGCTGAAAACAATTTACAAAACGCCTCCGATTATATCATACAAAAGAGGTAAATCGCTCAAAGACATACTCGTCAGAGCGAAGCTCCAGACTTGCTGTTTAAGACAAACAGTTTTCCGCCGTATCTTTCCGCACTTATGTGGTCGGAGATATGACGATAAGAGTTGAAAAGAAGCGTAGAGATGTCGATGTAAAACTGTCGCAGTACTGAATTATATTGGTCTTTGCTATTTTGATCGGTGCTATTTAGCAAAATCAAACATTCCCTGGATATCTCGATGGCTTTCTGAATGCGATCTGAGTTGAGCAGGAACAGGGCAACAAGTAAGGCGATGCTCATGAAAGCTATCATGGCTTATGCTGTTAGGTTTCCATTGTCATCCTCTCCTGTTATCAGGGAAACATTATTTTTAGTAACACAATACTAAACGAGTTGATAATCTAGATTCATAATGAGTCACTACAAACAGGAACACACATGTTAAGTTACAAAAACGGGCTGGGTCTCTTACACCTGGAAACTTTTTGTCACGAACTGTAAGTGTTGGAATTCACAATATCGACTTAAAACAAAAAATAAGTGAAGAAGAGGATAAGTACATCAACGGATCACATTTGGTGAAACTTGTAAAATTAATTTGACCTGCACAGTTTTTTTGAAACGGACTATGTGACTGTCATGCTGTGAAAGTCAACTGCTATTTAAGTGATTTTTGATCTAACTGTTTCGTTTGTTCATCTTATCTAGTAAAAAAAAAAAGCCCCATGCTTGGGTTTGATTAATGGTCGTGTGTCGGGGGGTCTTGTCATCAATTAGGGGGGTTTTTGAAAGGTCGTGGGTTTCTTAAAAACCCAAGAAGGATTGATAAACCTTTAACTATAACGTTCTAGAACATTTGAAAATGTTCCTCTAACAGTTTATCACCAAGTAATGAGCTCACTTATCTAAATTATATGGCTGAAAACGAATTTATTCATAACTGATGAGGATGATTGCCAAGATTTGAGGTAACAATGATTTGATCAACTCGGTTTGTCACCTTTCGTTTTACTTAAGTTGTGATTTTCGTACAACATGATATGACCTTAAAGTCACAGGACAAAGATAAACAAATCAGCATTAATCTTCACTTTTGCTACGAGAACTTTCCCCATGCATAGTTTCTATAAACAACATTAATCAACGGGTTAAGTTTATAGAGAAACTTTTGTGGGGTATTGCAAAATAATTTGGCTTTACCAGCTGAGTTGACTATGTAGATTGGCCATCATAAAGAGTTTCTGAAGCAGACGTTTCGAGCGTTATCCCTTCATTAGAGCATTTGATAATCTTGGGGAATCAATGATGTTGTATTGCCAGTATTCCGCAAAGAAACTTGCAAAGAATGGTCTGCAGTATCTTTATAATGCTTCGTTTTCCATCTGCATTTCTACCGGCCGTCAGAATGTATTTACAATAAAGCCTCAAGGGATCAAGCTACATGCATTCAAATTTTAAACAAGAGAGACAACCTTTTAACACAACTGTCTGCAAGATATCCTGACATTCCGCATTATGGCATGGAACATTTGAAAATATTGTTGTAGCAAGCTATTACCAGGTAACGAGCTTACTTATCAGATGAATGTTACTGAAAACTAATCTATCCTTAGTTGATGAGAATGATGAGCAATATGTGAGGCTACAGAAGTTTGACGAACTCCGGCTTTGTGACGAATTCATTTCATTCAGTGGCGATTTTTGCACAACATAACATGACTTAATACTCACAGGACAGGACAGGACAGGACCAAAAAAAAAACATTCATGTATGCCTTTGCGATAAAAAAAGTTACTTATCCCATATGTGATCG
This sequence comes from Pocillopora damicornis, assembly GCF_964200805.1. Classification (NCBI taxonomy): domain Eukaryota; kingdom Metazoa; phylum Cnidaria; class Anthozoa; order Scleractinia; family Pocilloporidae; genus Pocillopora; species Pocillopora damicornis. Next base: position 8,544,880 of record NC_142676.1, read on the forward strand.
TAAAGTTAAAGCTCAGTAATGAGGCCAACCCATGCCATGATTTATAAGTGTTTTGTAGCTCGAAAGAGATCAAAAACTTTCAAAACATCTTGACTAATGTTAGAACCACACAATACGATTCTGCATGTTTTTTATCTTTATAGAATATCGACAAATATTTTGGTTAAAAATTTCAGCAAGTATCTACTACACAAAGGTGTGTGTGATAACGTGACTGAAGTAAAAAGATTGTAATCCTCTTTTTCCCACTTTTATGCAGGTATATACCATGACTTAGTTAAATACTACCAGAAAAATCTCTTGATTTTTAACCAAAGTTGTTTGGGTTTATTGTATAGCCTAACAAAGCAATCGAACAAAATTAATGGTAGAGGTTCGCAGCCTACATCCATTTGAAAAGTAAGCGTTCTGATCAATAACACTACGACAAGATTATAGGGAATCAGTCAAGTAACGGTTTGTTCCTCACAGAAAATACACTATCTTTCTTCGTGAGCTTTAAGCGTCATAGGCTGACCTATCTTCTTACGCAAGACTTTGTAGACCATGTGTACCACTAGACTGACACAGCTTCCGCGTTGAAGTACATTAACTTTGTTAACTTGCAGCTCAGCGAAGTGTAGAATTGTTCTTAGTTGTGAGTATGATATGCAAATGTTAACTCACTTACTCACTAAGTCACTCAGTGAAGGCACTGTCGTAAATAAATTACTTTGATCTAGTTTTTTGGTTCATTCATCTCGTCGCGTGATGTAAAAGAAACAGTTTGCCCTTAGGTTGAATCGTATTCTCACTGATTTCAGTTTTTCACCTTTTTGAGGGTAAACATTAAAAGCGAAAATTATTTTTGTACATCCTTTATGTTGGAGCAGTCTGAAAATTAGTGACAAGTCTTACAAACTTTAAAGCGAACTTGAAGATTATCTGCAAACGGGCTAAAAGAAATGACAATGGAATTAATTGCAGTTTTAAAACAGTTACGATTGAAATATTAAAAGCAATTTTAAGAAAGCTTATACAATGTAGAAACAAATAAATATTAATTCACAAAAGCACGAAAAACCTTTTTTTTTTTAATTTCCAACAGTTTTGGTTTTAAAATTCAGTTTTTTTCAGGATTACTTCCATATTTCGCTGCTTCGCGCAGGGTCCATAGCACATCGGATAGGATATCAGAGCGAGTTCTTATTTTTTCACTCGAAGGGCGGCCGATGTAGTTTCTGAGGCTTGCTTTACTGTGATGACCGGAGATCGCCATGATAAGTGAGCTGCGATGGACTTCAGTACGATCATATTTGCTCAGACACCGTCATGATTAGTATGAATTTTAACAGTTATGCCAGTTTGGTTATATTTTTCATCATTTCTGTTTTGTTCTGTTTTGTTTTTGAACTCTGAACTTTATATACTATACGAGTGTTGGCTGTGTTTGATTTTCATTACCGTACGTAAGCTTGCAATCTAACTGAGCGTGAAAATCTTTAAAACTTGGAATGTCTATTTTGCTTTTCCTTTGAGGATTTTCGTATCTGCCCACGTTTTAATAACGTAAATAACGGCGCCTGGTATGTTTACAAACCTTTCTTTGGTTCTTTTGTTACTACTTGCGGGCTCGCTTGTTCCGAAATTTCACTTTAAATTATCGGAAAAAAGCTAAAAAGAAGTCCCGGAAAAGGTCGAACATGGTACAATTTGGCAGATGGCGTGACAGCTTTAGCTCAGTTCTATGCTCTATACTCTCATAGAACACGCTCTTTCAACCAATGACAGCGCGCGTTATATCCGAACTTTATTATAATGATTTATGGCCATGTGATTTTGAATGTGACATTTCCACATCAGCGTGTTCTTGAGCTTTTGTAAAGCCGGAAGTGATACTTCTCTACTGGAGCAGATAACTTCAGACACGTATTTCTCCAGAACTTCGTCAGGTATCCTCTTTCCCCTCTTTTAGTCGTATTTTTAAGCTCTGTAGGATTTTTTTCTAATGTTGAGTGCTTCGGATTTATTTTTAGGATGCGCAACGCTTAATGTCTTAACTTTACTGAATTCGTTTTACTCAAAAGGCTTACGTAGGTCAACATTGTTTCGTGCTTATTACATCAGAATATAGTTTTTGCGTGAAAAACTAAAAATTGTTGAGTACATAACCATTACCTCCTCCTGAGAATATTAGTAAAGAAAGCACCAAAAATTGGAATAACTCTCCCCTAACCTGGGATAGCTCTTTTTTTTTTAATGTCGATGAAATACCGGATAGAGTATTTTCGCTATTATTTCTAATAAAATTTTTGCGTTAAAGAACAAAAAATAATTGAGTACGTAACCAATGCATTCTTCTTAGAATATTGAAAAAGAACATTGAACATTGAACTAGATCTCCTCTAATTTATGAGAGCACTTTTTTTAAATGTCAATGAAATACCGTCAGAGTATTTTCTCTACATGTTTCTATACAATTTATGCATCTAAAAGTCTTTTAGCTCTGTTTCCTTTGAGTGATTCTCATTATTTATTCTGTTGGGGTCTCTTTTTCTATAAAAAAGTAAAAAAAACAACAATTTGTTTCAAACTCAATTAAAATTGTTGATTGCTAATACAATTATACCAAGCTCAATATGTAAAAATATAACTGGCTAACATTTGTATGTGATTGGCAGAGGCCTTTCGAAATTTTATATTTACACCAGAGAGCGTCTAAAGTAACTCTCCGAAAAGACCAAAAAAAAAAAATATATATATATATCTATATATATGGATATACTAGCCTTGATGTTCAAGGTAACAAAGGATCCCCGCCGACGGTCAGCGACTGCTAAACCATAGCCACCTTCACACCTAATTTTAAATTAATTTGTGAAATATCTTTTTGAGCTGAGTCTCACCTGGCGCGCCAAACTCTAATCTCACGTCATCTCCAATCAGCGTGAATGAAGCCCATTGAGACACTTGGGTAAAACCATTTTTTCTCATCCACTTCATAGCCTGGTGAAGAGACTCACTGGCACTTTCTCCTTCAACAAGGTGTTCGTAAAACCGACTCATCAGCTTCTCTGTTGCAGAGTCTGGAATGGCCCACAGCGCAACCAACACCGAGCGAGCACCGGATCCTAAGAACGCACGGGCAATTCCTATAACTCCCTCGGCTCTTATCTCTCCACTTCCACTGTGACAGCAGCTAAGTACCACCAGTTTAGCTCTGACTTTCACTCGTGAGACATCAGCCATCGTCAACATGTAAGCTTCCTTCGGGATAGCGTTTTGACTGTTGGGAGTAGGAATGGGGGAGAGTGCAATTTCTCCTCTTTCCGCGTTACCATGGGCAGCAAAATGTATCAAGCTCACTGAACTTATCCGCTCAAGTACCGCCTGCTTCGTTGCTTTCTCTTCAACTAGAGGCGGAACACCCACCAGTCGTCCGACCATCTCCGCTTCCTTTCTTGCAGCTGGCAATGGTTGCAGCCAATTAACCTTGGGATTGCCTATTACCAAGGCACCAGTGTTACTGTGATAGTCCTCTGGACTATCTTGAATGTTCTTGAGTGTTGTCAAAGAAGGAATGATACGGATCTTATGAGTCTCTGACAAGTATTCGGCTCCTTCCTTTTCACTCAGGGCAGCAAAGGGAACTTTGTACAACCTGCGGTCAGGAACAATAATGACTTCAGGCTCATCAAGCAAATCATAAACGGGGGCAATGAACATTTTGTAACATAAATGTAGACTTAAAATCACTTTCTCGTCCTCGTCCTCGTCCTCCTCCACGAGTCGTAATCTTGCTGAGCTCTTTTGCGCGGGGGAGAGAGGTTTAATCGTATTTAAAGACCGATCTTCACAATCTTTAGGGGGCAAAATACCAAGACTCCGGAAATTTTCATCCAAAAATTGACTCAAAGGCAAATCTTTGGGTAACCCAGCCTGAACTAGATTCTCTTCTGGAAATACTCTTCTATAGTGAAGGACTCCACTTGTTTTCAAGATCCACAAATGCAAACTATTCTGAAAATAAGAAATGTACAGACAAGTACAGTTTTTTTGCTTTCTTAAAATGTTCTCAATGCCAAACCAAGATTGTGGATTAGCAGAGATGTGCGTTTCAACCGAGTACTTCTCTGCCATTAAGTCTGATAGGCCTCTAGCTCGACCCAACTCCTCAACATAAATAGCATCCCGAGCATTTCCGGTGGCACAAAGCAAAGTACAAAGCAGTTTGTAAGGAAATATTCCTGTGTCCTCCAGTAATGATGTTTTGAACTGATCATTGGCGCCCAAGAAATATCTCAGCTCCTCATACTTTTCAATGCACAGATGAAGACACGACAGGGAATCTCTGATTTTATATTGGTACAAATACAAAACGGCGTAACTTCCGAGGATTTCGAACTCTTTTCTTCCATCTCCAATATCTCTGGATATTAATAAGGCTTTCTCCAAGCACACTTCCGAAGCTTCAAAATCACCAATAGTTCTAAACACAGTACCTAGGTTTCCATAACATGATGCTTCCCCTTCTCTGTCGCCAATTTCAGTTTGGATGACAAGCGCTTTTTGGAGATACTCTTCAGCCTTGTCGTATTGGCCAACGGACAGAAACACAGTACCTAGGCTTCCATAACATGATGCTTCCCCTTCTCTGTCGCCAATTTCAGTTGTGATGACAAGCGCGTTTTGGAGATACTCTTCAGCCTTGTCGTATTGGCCAAGCGACTTTAACACAGTACCTAGGTTTCCATAACTGGTTGCTTCCTTTTGTCTGTCGCCAATTTTAGTTGTGATGACAAGCGCTTTTTGGAGATACTCTTCAGCCTTGTCGTATTGGCCAACGGACAGAAACACACTACCTAGGTTTCCATAGTTAGCTGCCTCCCCTTCTCTGTCGCCAATTTCAGTTGTGATCACAAGCGCTTTTTGGAGATACTCTTCAGCCTTGTCGTATTGGCCAAGCAACTTAAACACACTACCTAGGTTTCCATAGTTAGCTGCCTCCCCTCCTCTGTCGCCAATTTCAGTTTTGATGACAAGCGCTTTTTGGAGATACTCTTCAGCCTTGTCGTATTGGTCAACGGACAGAAACACAGTACCTAGGCTTCCATAACATGATGCTTCCCCTTCTCTGTCGCCAATTTCAGTTCTGATGACAAGCGCTTTTTGGAGATACTCTTCAGCCTTGTCGTATTGGCCAAGCGACTTAAACACAGTACCTAGGCTTCCATAACATGATGCTTCCTTTTGTCTGTCGCCAATTTTAGTTGTGATGACAAGCGCTTTTTGGAGATACTCTTCAGCCTTGTCGTATTGGCCAACGGACAGAAACACACTACCTAGGTTTCCATAGTTAGCTGCCTCCCCTTCTCTGTCGCCAATTTCAGTTGTGATCACAAGCGCTTTTTGGAGATACTCTTCAGCCTTGTCCATGACAGGACGGAAAACGCGTGCACTGTAAGTACCTCCCGTTGTCCCATACAAAGCCTTAGAAAAGTTTTCTAAGGCTTTGTATGGGACAACGGGAGGTACTTACAGTGCACGCATTTTCCGTCCTGTCATGTATTGGCCAAGCAACTTAAACACACTACCTAGGTTTCCATAGTTAGCTGCCTCCCCTCCTCTGTCGCCAATTTCAGTTTTGATGACAAGCGCTTTTTGGAGATACTCTTCAGCCTTGTCGTATTGGCCAACGGACAGAAACACACTACCTAGGTTTCCATAGTTAGCTGCCTCCCCTCCTCTGTCGCCAATTTCAGTTTCGATGACAAGCGCTTTTTGGAGATACTCTTCAGCCTTGTCGTATTGGCCAACGGAGAGAAACACACTACCTAGGTTTCCATAGCTAGTTGCCTCCCCTTCTCTGTCGCCAATTTCAGTTCTGATGACAAGTGCTTTTTGGAGATACTCTTCAGCCTTGTCGTATTGGCCAACGGACAGAAACACAGTACCTAGGCTTCCATAACATGATGCTTCCCCTTCTCTGTCGCCAATTTCAGTTGTGATGACAAGCGCTTTTTGGAGATACTCTTCAGCCTTGTCGTATTGGCCAACGGACAGAAACACACTACCTAGGTTTCCATAACATGATGCTTCCCCTTCTCTGTCGCCAATTTCAGTTTGGATGACAAGCGCTTTTTAGAGATACTCTTCAGCCTTGTCGTATTGGCCAAGCGACTTAAACACAGTACCTAGGCTTCCATAACATGATGCTTCCTTTTGTCTGTCGCCAATTTCAGTTCTGATGACAAGCGCTTTTTGGAGATACTCTTCAGCCTTGTCGTATTGGCCAACGGACAGAAACACACTACCTAGGTTTCCATAGTTGGCTGCCTCCCCTCCTCTGTCGCCAATTTCAGTTGTGATGACAAGCGCTTTTTGGAGATACTCTTCAGCCTTGTCGTATTGGCCAACGGACAGAAACACAGTACCTAGGTTTCCATAGCTAGTTGTCTCCCCTTTTCTGTCGCCAATTTCAGTTTGGATGACAAGCGCTTTTTGGAGATACTTTTCAGCCTTGTCGTATTGGCCAAGCGACTTAAACACAATACCTAGGTTTCCATAACATGATGCTTCCCCTTCTCTGTCGCCAATTTCAGTTTGGATGACAAGCGCTTTTTGGAGATACTTTTCAGCCTTGTCGTATTGGCCAAGCGACTTAAACACAATACCTAGGTTTCCATAACATGATGCTTCCCCTTCTCTGTCGCCAATTTCAGTTTGGATGACAAGCGCTTTTTGGAGATACTCTTCAGCCTTGTCGTATTGGCCAACGGACAGAAACACACTACCTAGGTTTCCATAGTTAGCTGCCTCCCCTCCTCTGTCGCCAATTTCAGTTTTGATGACAAGCGCTTTTTGGAGATACTCTTCAGCCTTGTCGTATTGGCCAAGCGACTTAAACACAGTACCTAGGCTTCCATAACATGATGCTTCCTTTCGTCTGTCGCCAATTTCAGTTGTGATGACAAGCGCTTTTTGGAGATACTCTTCAGCCTTGTCGTATTGGCCAACGGACAGAAACACACAACCTAGGTTTCCATAGTTAGCTGCCTCCCCTCCTCTGTCGCCAATTTCAGTTTTGATGACAAGCGCTTTTTGGAGATACTCTTCAGCCTTGTCATATTGGCCAACGGACAGAAACACACTACCTAGGTTTCCATAGTTAGCTGCCTCCCCTTCTCTGTCGCCAATTTCAGTTGTGATCACTAGTGCTTTTTGGAGATACTCCTCAGCCTTGTCGTATTTGCCAAGCCACTGAAACACAGTACCTAGGTTTCCATAACATGATGCTTCCCCTTCTCTGTCGCCAATTTCAGTTGCGATGACAAGCGTTTTTTGGAGACATTCGCTGCATATCTCAATGGCTTTCTGAATGCGATCTGAGTTGAACAGGAACCGGGCAACAAGTAAGGCGATGCTCATGAAAGGTGTCATGGCTTCTGATGTTAGGTTTGCATTGCAATCTTCTCCTGTTATCAGGGAAACATTATTTTTATTAACACAATACTAAACAAAAAAAGAAAAAAAAAAAAAGAAAACGGACGGAGTGGATCGGTAATTTGCTCGAACATAACCACATCACTTGTTATCACATACTTAATAGTTTTTCATGTTTCTTTTGAGGAAGGGAGAGGTGGGGGATGAATTTCGGTTTTGTACGTCACACTTTTGTGACCAATGATAGAATTGAACATGTAAAATTAAATTATTTCATTCTTTTTTTAACCGGAAACGTCAGGCTTCTGTGTCCATCCATTTCGAAAATTGAAATCTCATTACAAGATCGATACCAACAGAACCAAAGCTTCTTTCTTTAAACGGTAAGCTATCTGTGAGCGATAATCAACTTTCCATGAACTGATATGGAAAACCGATCCGTAGTTTACTCCGCAGTGAATCTATTTCGGTTTTGTACGTCACATTTTTATAACTTCAAATCGACCATCTTTCGTTCCCCATACAATTCCTTATGACGTGTTCAACTCTGGTAAGTTAACACCGAGTCACACAACGCGTGACGCTTTCATGAATTAATCGTTTGCTTTTTCTCGAGTGTGAGCTTGGGCCGCCTCTGTTGACATCAGTAAAGGACATTCTGCATGACAAATATGTCTTAATATAGGATTGATTTTAGTTTTTGATCACGTGATTGTGGGAACCATCAGTTTCTCAAACTAAACAATGCTGAACAATCTTAGTTAAATTCTGGTTGAAATTTATTGTATGAAACCTTAACTGTTTTAAGAAAGCCATTTAACGGTGGAGATATGAAGCATCCGATCAACGGAAAAGTACGCCTATACTACGTATGCAGTAACATTGAATTTAAGAAAGTCTTAGTTTCTCTCAGAAAATTAAAACATCTCTCTTCGTGAGCGCGCAGCGTCATGACTTATCTTCTTATGCGAGGCTCTAGCGCTTAAGCAGACAAAAAAACAGATTACGGCGTTTAGAAAAATATGTACCGTAGAACCCGCCGCTAGTATCTAAAAATTTAAGTGAATGGTGTCTCGACCATGAAACGTTTGTGTACAAGTAGAAAACGGAAATTCAATTGGAATCTACCGCGATCTCTGAATCGATCGTTAAACTCTCCTAAAAAAGTGTCAAGTTAATAGCCAGTGCAGATCATAGCCTCTGGAAAACCACGTAATGAAGCACTACGGATTTCCTATGATGTCAGCGTGGGACAGTCTAGTTTTATGATCATCAATTTCTCAAATTGAACGATACTCAATAACCTCGTTTTAGTTAATGAGGATAAATTACACGGTATAAAGCCACAGAGATTTAAAAAAGTCGCCGTAGAATCAATTTATTTCACTGTGGTGACGATTCAATCGCGCCATCAACCGCTTTAACGAAGGGCTAACACTCGAAACGTAACATATTGCAAACATAAAGATCAGGTACTGGATAAAGTAAATAATAAAGGGATAAAGTAGGTACTGGGCTTTGCCATAAGAGCCTTACCTCTCTACAGTTACTAAATGACTAAGGCTGATAAAAACCGAGTGACTAGAAAAGATTTTCAATCGCACTTACCAAGATGTTGACAATGTGGCTGATGCTTTCAAAATGAAACAACAAAAATAACGAATTACTTTTCCCAACCTTCTGAACTTCCGCTGTCACAGTGTTTAATGCATCCAGATCACGTGTGTTCAGGATATTCCCTTCCCCCTCGGGGCTAATCGAAATAAAAGGAAAAGTTTTAAATTGCATATTTTTTTGTGTGCCCGTATGCCCGTCTATCGCGTCCCATTTAGGTTAAAAATTTTTAACAGTTAGTGGTCATATGATAAAATGCTTATTGACAGAATTTGGTGGGACCAGTGGGGAAAATATTAAGCTCAGGGTCATGAAGGAAGGACCTCGCTGCACCCCCTACCACTCAATAAGTCCACAGTATTTCGGTTTCGTACGTCACACTTTTATCAGTCATGATGTAATTGAACATGGAAAATGAAAAGTGTTATTCTTTTTCCAACAGGAAATGTCAGGCTTCAGTGTTTACTCCTTTGAGAGGTTTGATTTTCATCACAAGATCAATCACAGTACAACCTAAGTCTCTTCTTTTTAACGCTAAGCTATCTTTGCGTGATAATAAACTCCTTGTCTTCGTGAACTTTTCATTTTCTAGCGGGTGTGATTTGCATGATCGAAGCCAAAACTACTAAAAAAAACCAAGTGACTGTAATTCGGTTTTGCAAGTCACACTTTTATAACTAATGATGGTTATAAAATAATTGAGATAGTTCGCACGCTCTCAATAAGCCAACTAGTTAGTTTAGATGAGAGTATGTAAACACAGCTTGTTTGTTCAGCAGGAGAAACTTCAGGTTAGTATCAATGAACTTTGCACTGTCATTACTGCTACAGGGCTGACTTAGAAAGAAGTGCACAGCTTGTTGAAAAACGTGATATTCTCTACAAAACGGCGACAATTTCGTCACTGTGTGAGAGGCTAAAGACAGATGTTTGTACCTTGGTTACCCTTCAACTCGCAAGATTTTATTAGAACTTCGCCCCTACAGCAAACATATCCTTGTTAATAGAGCGCTTTTCGATTGAATGTCGTAAATCCAGAGCCAAAGTGATCAGATCGGCCAATCACAAGAAAGAGTGAGAATGGCGCGAGTTTTTGGACCAGAGCGAAGTGCAGCAAAACCAATACTATCTTGGATTACTCTCGACACTCAATTGAAAATTTTTCCAAGTCTTGTGACAAGATAGTGGATTCCATGTAATATTCCTGGCTCATAAGTCTCTTCCCTTTACCTGTTTGCTAAATGATGTATCGAAATACAGGGAAGGAGCTACATTATAATCTCTTCCCAACGTAAAAGGGGTCCAGCCTCGTGAGCATAGCACGAGTAGCAAAATGTGGCCGAAAGTCTGAAGAGGAAGACATTGGTTCATTATTCTTATTCATCTTGTTAAAGGAAATCCAGAAGGCTTTGTCGGCCAAGGAACCAGATCTTTCTTCATGTAAAGAACTTGGAGACGACCTTAAGAAATACCTCGTCCAAGAAGAAAAACCGAAAGTAGATCAAGCACAGAGCGAGGTGGACAAAAAGTGGCGCTCTTTGCAAGCCGATGTGGACGAGCTGGCCAAGAAATTGTTTTCATCTCAGGCCCGTGTAGACAGTTACCAGCTTGAAGTGAACGAGTTGAAGGCGTGGTTCACTGATACTGAAGGAAAGCTGACCAATTTGGAGCCTGTGGGGGTCGAGCCAGAGCAAGTCAAACAACAGTTGGGAACACAGGCGGTAAGTTGCGTGGCTGTGCGGAAGAGGCTATGTCAGTCTGATCCTCCAATACCCCCTCGCACTTACTTAGAGTGATGAAGGAAAAAAAATTAAGCTAAAGAAAACAGCGAAATTAATTGTAAAATATAAGATGTGTCTTGTAAATTGAACACGGAAGTTCTTACAATAGCGCTGGTTTTATTTGTAAAACTGGGAGTTCTCTAACGAGTAAGCGTGTTGAGAGGGTGATTTTCCTTATTCTCATTACCTCTCTGCGGGACAGTGCACTGAAATAGTAAGGAAATTGTACGTACTCATCGTCTCTGGAGTTGAAAGGGTTGGCGATCTTTTATACAAGTTTCTCGTTTTCTGTTTCTAGGCCCTCAACGCAGACGTTGCAGCCCATGAGAAACCCGTTAAATCTGTGTGCGAGAACGGCGAGGCGCTGATACCAGCACTTAAGGATGAGGAACAGCAAGCCATCAAAGACGATCTCGAAAGTATCAAGGCTCGCTACCAGGGTGTAAAGAATGACACGTCAGTTAGGCAGGCAGCTTTAGTAGAGGCTCTGTTGCTGTCTCAGCAGTTCAGAGACATTCACAAAGAAGTGGTCACTTGGCTTGATCGCTGCGAGGGAAACTTCCTTGAGCTGGACGATGAATCGGTTGCGGAACTTCAACAGGAGAGAATCAAGGTAATTTTCTTTTGCTTTACTGAGATATTTCCGTTGTCTTTAAAACCTTTAGACTCTAAGAAGGCACGATCACGAGTTTGGAAAGTTCCTGTGGTGCAGCTTGCACGGGGAAGCGCGATCCTGCGACATTTCATTTCACTGGTATCTATTCATGCTCCTGGAGGGAGAAGAGGCCCCCGAGACAGTTAAGTGCCCTGCGTGGGGGCACAACACCAGCGCGTCAACCACTACCTAAACGCGTCTTACCTGTTTTCAATTTCACTCCTTCATTGAAAGAACGAGTTCTTTGGTTTCTTTTGCAGTCAATCCAAGAGGGTATCACTGCCCTTAAAGTTTTAATCGGCAATTTGGAAGAGACTGGAAGCGACCTTGTTAAGTTGAGCGGCCCAGGTGAGGCATCCACTTCAATTGAACAAAAGGTGGCAGCTTGTGTTGAGCGCTACGAACGACTTCAGCTACAGACAGAGGAGCGAGGAATTAAGATCGGAATGACCCTAGCACAAGAAGAAGAAGTGCAGACCAGATTGGACGAGTTACAGACACTGTTAGAAAAGAGAAAAGAAGACTTTGGAAGTTTGAAACCGATCAGTGTGAGACCAGATGTAATTCGTGAACAGATTGAAGAGCTGAAGGTAATTTGGCATAACTCAATGTTCAAACATGTGACACAAAAGGTTGCGTTTGTTTATTGCGCAGCGGGAATATTAAAGCGGTTTTTGATCGCCTGTCGTAATACACAACCCAAGTGTAATTTTCCTATCTTTCATTGTTCAGGTACTTCAAAGTGAGTTTGATCCAGAGAAGGAAATGGTGGAAGAAATCAGACCGCTAGCGACTGCTGTGGTAAATGCCAACCCAGATTCCAAAACATCATTGCTCCACGCTTGCATCCGATACGCAGACCATGTATGATGACAGGCACAAATCTCTAGAACTGACCCTCGATGCCGGGGACAAATTTTGGACGGGCTTAGATGAGATAAAGCACATCCTCAAGGACGTGCAGGATCATCAGGACTCCGAAGAACCCCCGGCCGCTGAGCTAGAGGTACTGGAGGAGCAGATTCACGATCATCAGGTAGGAATCTCTTACTTCCTACTGGTTTGAACTATCTCACTTTTACAACCAGCATGTCTCTTTTCGTGAGACGTCAAATAACACAGTCACACCAAACCATCAACCATGTCAAGTCAGTGACGTCCCAGTTTGTGTTCTCCGTGGTTTCTCCGACTGTAATCTTTGTACGGTATGGGGAACTCTTTTCTTTGAAGTCTTACCCATGATCTGCATTGCATATTTGGACCTACCGGTAATAAACTTCTTGCGACATCCCCTCTAAATATCTCTGGTTGTTTCGTCTTTTTTATTTAGGAGCTTCGAACAGAGCTGGACGCACACAGTGAAGCAGTGAATGTGTTGTGTGAGATCAGTCCTGTTCTTGTAGCGCACTGTAGTCCAGGCGACAAGATGCTAGTACAAACAGAACTCTCCAAGGTCACCAAACAGTGGGCAGACATCGAGAAGACCTGGAACAAGAGAGAAGCTGACATGACGGAAGTCAAGGAAACAGCTACTCAGTATCACAATACCCATGACCCCTTGCTGGCTAAGTTGACTAACTTAGAAGAAAGGCTGGCCGAGCAGCCGCCGGTGGGAACTGAGTTGGATATCGTCAAAGAACAACTTAAAGAGCAAAAGGTAACTTCTTTGTGCTAAATTAACGAACGCCCTCTAATGATATGTTTCTATCATCATCACAATTTAGCCTAGAGCAATTGAAATTTGCCAATTTCTAGTCAAGTTTATGTAGAAGCTTTTCAGAAATGCAAAATTAATACCGAGGATTTTTTGATTCTGTTGTAAAAGTTAAACTACCGTATTCGTGGCCTCTAAAACTAAAAAGCTTTCTTCTGTTATAGGACTTCCATAAGGAACTTACACCACTCCAAAGCGATGTGACAGCTGTAAACCAAAAGGGTACAATTCTTAGTGAGCAGTGTCGTCCGGAGGACGCAGATTTAATAGCGGCCCAGCTGGAGGATTTGAACACTCGATGGGATGACTTGTGTCTTCATTCCGGTGAGAGGCAGAAGACAATTGAAGGTGCTCTGTTACAGCTAGGACAGTTCCAACTGGCCTTAGAGGAGCTTCTGGTTTGGGTCAAACAGACCAATGCTACTTTGGATGAGCAGCTGGCCAGGGATGTTCAGGGAGACGTTAAGTTTATTGAGGTGGAAAAAGCCAAACACAAGGTGTGAATCTTTACTTTTGAGCAAGTGACGAATATCAATCGTCAAATGCTGCTGTTGTTGTTGTTTGTTTGTTTTTTTAAAGTAGAAAGAGTAATTGTGACACATGCACGAGGCGGCCCCATGTCCTCAGTGATGGGAAGCAAGCTATCTCGCCTCTGAGCCCTCTCGGTTCTGGCTTTTCTCACCTTAACTGCTAATAGTTATTAGGACACTCAGAGAGATATTTACTTCTGCGATTTTCGTCTTCAGATTCTCTACAATGACATCTTGGCCCACGAACCATCTGTGGAATCCGTGACGCGCGCGGCTTCTTCCCTGCTGACGGAAAATGGAGACAGCAAGTTGGATAGTGGTTCCCTGCAGATGAAGATGACGGAACTACAGGACGGCTGGCAGGAGGTGTTAGACAAAGCAGCCCGCTTAGACGCCCACCTCGCAGCTGCCCTAAGCGCGTCTCATGACGTCATGGACCAGATGAAGGAACTGAGAACTTGGCTGAATGAGGGACGTGACTTCCTTGACTCCAGGAGACAAATTGGCGGGCGCCCTGGGAGTGCACGTAACCAACTGACCAAGCATAAGGTTTGTTTTGGGAAATAAATGCCTTAAATTCTTAGTTACGGGTTTGAACGATAGTTTCATTCATTGCGGGGGTTTGAAAACATAATATGAATATGTTTAAAAATCCTTGATAATCTACTTTGTTGGAGTAGAGAAAACATCACTCGCGCAAGAATAAACCAGTTGCTATTGAACTAAAAATTTTAAGATGTTCTGCAATAGATAAACAAACCGGGAACGATTTGCACTCGAACCACGCAGGCAACATTTTTTATTGACGATGTCAATGATCCCTTTACTTCTACAGGACTTCCTAGACGTACTTGAAAAACGTAAGGAAACATACCAACGAATCACTGAAGCCGTCCAAGCCATGATAAAGAACAGCGATCCTACCACAGCAGCCTCCCTTCAAAGGCAGTCGGATGAATTGACAGAAGCCTGGGAACAAGTGAGCACAAAGGCTGACGAGGAAGGCCGTAAGTTGGATGACGCGCTCAAGAATGCAGTGGAATTAGAAAAACAAATCACAGATATGGACTCTTGGCTCAAGCAGGTTCATGACCAAATAGTGTCCTTTGATAATGTCAGCTGCATTTTAGACATTTTGGAAAAGCAACGACAGGAATACAAGGTATGAAAGGGAAATGGAATGGTGACACATTACTTGAGTGATATTTGTAATCCTATAACTCCCAAGATCAGATAGTAAATTCTCCCCTCTAGCTGTTACACATTTCCTTGTAAATTAATTATAAGAATTTTGTATGACTTCTACTTGATTAGTTTTAGTATATTACCTTTTTGCTGGATAATGTATGGATATTATAGAGAGGTTACATGTTTATCACTTGTGGGAGCTAAAGGGTTAAGAGATGATTAAACGCGCTAGCTAAAGTATCATGACATCCTAATGGAGCCGCAGCCTTCAAATGAAACTCTTCCTTTTTTTAAGCTTTTGTTTATTTCTTTGCCAAGAAAAAGTTTTTAAGTAGTTTACTGCAGTTGATAGAAACGGTCTTCGAAAAAAATTTCTTCATTTTCATTTGCTCTTTTTTTTACGAAGGTCGTTCAAGTGTTTTACTAAATTCAAGAATAATGTCTGAACAAAATTCCCAATAAATGTCCTCCTAAATTTTAAAAAGTTACCTCTTTCTGATGGAAAAACTAAGTATTGAGTTTGAGAATTTAGGTCGAGGGTCAAAGAGTTAAATGGTCCTTCTTCCCTTATAGGATCTCAAAGAGGACATTGACGCACACCGTGACCCGTTCAAACAACTCAAGGTACTAGCATTCAAGATCACAGATGTGTGTCTCCAGGAGGACGTGACTTACATCGACGATACGATCCGTAACCTGGACGCTCGCTGGAAAGAGCTGACAGGTCTGTCTTCGGGTAGAAAGAAAGATCTCGATGAAAATTACAAGCTGTCGCACAAGTTCTTCAAAGGTGCTGAAGAACTATTGAACATGCTGGACGAAGCTGAGCGGAGCCTTAAAGATGAGGAACCTATTGGGGTGGACCCCGCTCACCTGAGGTCCCAACTTAAAAAACACAAGGTTTGTGAATGTCTTTTTTTTCACCTTTTTGTCTCCTTTGTGCTAAATGAGCAGCATTACCTTATTTTGGGTCATTTCTCACGTCGTAGAAAGTTTCGTTCAACAGAATAAAACGTCGAATAGTTATTTGTTAACCTTGTACACCCTGACATCAGTATGCATATTCTCCATACTGTTCTCTAATCATTTCCTGTGGACCTTACAAGGAGAATGTGTATAACAATCAATACTTTCTTTAGTTCGCGATCATCTCCTTTATTCACATGAGCTTAAGGTGTGATTCAGGGGTGAGAAGTGTCGGCAGAAGTTGGACGCTTATCACTTCTAGGGATTTAAGGGTGAAGGTGGTAAAAAAAAGCTGAAAGGGAACAAGAATATAAATCGATAAAGCGACAACTTGCACGGGTCGCAGATGATAGAGAATGAAGTAGCTTTTTGACAATGTTGTTACTTATCTCTCAGGAGTTCCAATCCATGCTCGGTGCCAACCAAACATCAATGGATGGAATCATTAAGACGGGTAAAGTGTTGATGGAGAAGAGTCCTGGAGATGACGCCATTATTATCGAAGGAAAGATAGCTGACCTCAAGGCACGATGGGACGCCATCTGCGCGCTATCAGTAGAAAGGTTAGTTGCATGTAACACTTAGTATCATGGAGGTCTAACGCTTAATAGTAAAACAATTAGCTCTACGGTTTCTTTTTATATGATGACTTGTGTTTGCTTCACTCCTTTTTCAGACAACAAAAACTAGAGGAGGCTCTCCTCTTCACTGGTTTGTTCCAGGATGCCCTGCAGTCGCTGCTTGACTGGCTCAGTGCAGTAGAGCCCAGTCTTTCCACTGAAACTGCCGTCATGGGTGACCCTGAAACTGTACAGATCTTAATTGACAATCACAAGGTTAGGGATGCAACATGGATTTCGAGCATACTTGAACCGAATCAGAATCTTTTAAGAAAATTTCCTAAGCATAGGACATTCACTCGCGGATTTTAGCATGACAGATTTGTACACAAAGAACGCATGCTACTGACCGAGACAAAAACGCTGCACCGGTATTGCAGAGGTCATGGGTTCAAATCCCGTACGAGCCTGAAAATTTTTTTCAGGTCTTATCTCAACTACCAGTTCAGTAGTTTTCTTAGCTGCGAGGATCTCTTATATTCACATTCTAACAGTGTACTTGTTCCAATCTTGCAGACCTTCCAACGCGAGCTCGGACGCCGCCAAGCAAATTACGACTCGGTAATGAATACAGGTAGAACAATGATCAATGAGAACAAAGTGGAGGACCTGCACAAACTGGAAGAGAGGCTCGATGACTTGCGCATGCGTTGGG
This sequence comes from Pocillopora damicornis, assembly GCF_964200805.1. Lineage (NCBI taxonomy): Eukaryota > Metazoa > Cnidaria > Anthozoa > Scleractinia > Pocilloporidae > Pocillopora > Pocillopora damicornis. The sequence continues at coordinate 8,562,025 of NC_142676.1, forward strand.
AAGCCATCAGCGCCTTATCTAACACTAAACAAGATAGGTAACGCTTTTTAAGTTGACTAAAACGGAAGCATGTTTTGACATTTTACCTTTCTGGCAAAATTGCCTACTGTTCACACTACCCACTCACAGATAACTAAATTTCTTCATTTAACTCATCTGGTAGACTCGACAATGCACTCGTTTTGGCGAAGGAGTTCGACACTGCCGTCAAGACAGAGTTGCGCATACTGAAAGACTTCGAAGATACGCTTAGGGGACTGGGTCCAATTGCCGACGACTCAGAAACTATTGCTGATCAACTGAATGAACACAAGGTACGTGTGAAGTAATAGGACACCGCTGGCTAACTTTCAATTTATGAGAAGTGGCTCTTCTTTTTACGAGTCATGACGATCTCCGAATTTCAAAGGTTTTCTAACATTTGCCTTGGCTCCTTGTGCGATCGCGAAGTTTGCCTTTAATTGTACAAAAATTTAGTGTAGGTCCGTTAAGTTTGCCACATTAACAATTCATTGGATTCGTGTCCATGGTAGGTTTTCCACGAAGATCTAATGGCAGAGGAAGTGAACGTTCAATCAGCCATTAAGAAGGGCCAAGTGATTGCACGATTCTGTCATCCAAGCGCACTGCCAATCATCCAGCTATGGATTGCAAGATTAAAGAAACGATGGGATGAGGTGACTTAGTGAATCTGTACATTTGAATACGAGCTGTAAAACAAAGCTATTCGCTCTGAAACGTTCGTCGGTAATATTGTCTGTGAGTGTGGACACATTAGAGCTTCCTCCTTTAAAACTTTTTCCTTGTCTAGAGTGGCAAAGAATTAAGGTGGAGCAGAATTTTCCTGAAATCTTCGTGACAAGTGTCCTTTTCAAGTTAAGTCATCTACACCAGAAAATTTTTTCCTTGAAAAGTTATTCCTTCACAATCCTCCTTTTCCAAAAACTGGCGAGTGAGGTTCTCAACAAGGTGACTTGTCAAGGGAAATTTCGTCATATTGTTTAACCTTCACTGCTAAGGGAAATTTTTTCTAAAGAATATTTGTTAAAGAAAACCTTGACTGTAATTGGATGAATAACAAACAGTTGGCTGGCTCTTTTCCAGGTTCGCAAATGGTCAGTTCAAAGATTGATTCGCCTGGAGGAAGAACAATCTAAGCTGACAGAGGAGCAAAGCATGATGGAGGAACTGCTGCAGTGGATTGGAGAGAAAGAAGAAATCCTGATCGAAAAGGAAAATGAGCCTATCCCTGACGATGATTACGAGCAAGTCATGACGCTGTTGGAAGACCACAAAGGTTTTCAAGAAGAAATGGCCAAGAAACAGCCAACATACGACAGACTCACCAAGTCGGTAAAACGACGTGGTTCTGTAGCGCCTACCGCTGTTTCTGCTGCCCCAGTCCAAGCTCAGACCACTCCGGACAAGCAAGGTCGGCGTGGAAGCAGAATACCTAAACTCACCTCCAGTCCTTCTCCGTCCTTCACTCGCGAACGGTCACGCGAGAAGTTGACACTGGTCACCAGCCCGGGTTCTTCGTTCACTCGGTCTGGTTCCACCACACTTGATAAGAATCATCCAGCTTTGCTGCACTTGTCCAAACGATGGCAGCATTTGTGGCTTTTTTCGATGGAGAGGCTGCGACGTCTTCAAGAGAAGTTGGAACGAATTGCCATCGTAAGTAAAGTTACTGTGATTCAGTCGCGCATCACTCAGGAAAATAAAAAGGCGTGATTCACGCTGTTTTGATTTAGTTTGTTTCCTCGCGAAAAAAAGCTTATTTAGCGATGCCTTTCCTCAAAGTTCACAATGAATCGCTGCTTTTTTCCCGCTTTTTTTTTCTTTTTATCTAGCTGTTGTGACATTTTATCAATCTTTCTGAATAAGTGGGTGGACAATTTTCAATAGTAAATTGATTATTTTTTCTTTTTTTATAACAAATATTCAATTTATTTCCTTTTGCAGAGACGAGCCTCGGCGAAGTTTGACTTCAACGAGTGGAAGAGTAGGGTAAGTTTATCAAACAGATTATGAACAATTTACTGTAAAGATAGATCTTCTTTTTCAAGATATGCACACGTATTATTCCAGTTACTTCTTGTCGTTTTATTGATCTGATGAATTTTTTTTTGTTCACAGTTTAACAAATGGCTGCGTGACAGCAAGTCACGCGTTCTTGACATCTTCCGCCGCATGGATCAAGACCGAGATGGCAAGCTAACCAGAGAGCAGTTTATCTCAGGAGTGCTCAGCACAAGTAAGCGTGACATATTGTTCCACCTTAACTTGTTGAGATACTTATTAAGCTAAGCGTGACATACTGTCTAATATAAACATGACATGTTTGGAGTAACACCCTTTCTGTCTTTGTTTTCCAGGTTTCCCAACAGAGAGATGGGAGATGGAAATAGTCGCCAGTAAATTTGAACGTGATGGACTGATCGACTACAAAGAATTCGTAAACTCGCTTAAGGATAAAAAACCAGTAAGCACCATTTCCTACCAGTTCAACTCATGACATTTAAAAGGGGAGTTGTGTCACATCTTGTTAGGAGGCGCAGGCTTTGTGGTCAGCGGGCGTGCTTTCTAGATAGAAAGTTCTGGCCCCAAGCCTTCGGCTGGTTTATTGTGTTGTGTTCCGGAAGAAGACACAACCTCTAGACTTTCTTCCTCCACAGGGGAATATAGAAGGGTACCAGAAAACTATCAGTGAAAACTAGCGGATTTTAGGTGATTCCCTTAAATTAAACTAGCCCTCCGCTTCGTGCCACTGAAACTAGGAAACGTTGTTGCAGTAAGGGGCCAGTATTCACCAGGAGTGTGTAATTATAATTATTGGTCTGACACTTATTCCTTTCATCAGACTAAGAAGCCAGAGAAGCCTAAGACTGAAGAACAACAGATTCAGTCTGAAATTGAACGCCTATGTCGCAAGTGCGGCGTGACATTTGTCAAAGTGGCTGAGAACAAGTACAGGGTAAGAGCCCCCTTAAATAATTAATATTTAGCTTTCCAAGCTCACAATTCCTTCACCGCTTTGCCGATTTATTTCCTCGGTTATTTCGTCACATCGCACCAAACTACTCTCTCAACATTGGACAGTTTGCTTGATACTATTATGCGCAATCTGATTGGTTGTTTGCTCGTTTCGCATCAGAAAGTACAACAGCGAAGTGGTGTACGATGTAATTTTGTAGATTTTCATGATATTACGAAGTAAATATGTAAAATTCTTTAATTATAACTTTGTAAAACGATGCAACATAGCAACTTGTTAAGGAGAATTTTCCTCAGGATTGTGTTTATACTTATCCTGTGACCGCGGTGTGAGTAGTTTTCTGTATGCTTGCTCACGGATCTTGCCGCACACCGAAAACTGATCACCAATCACCACTGCTTACTTTATATTTAACCGTCTGTTTTGCCATCTCTTACAGTTCGGTGACTCCCAGAAGATGCGTTTGGTTCGTATCCTTCGCAGCACTGTCATGGTACGAGTCGGAGGAGGCTGGGAAACACTGGAAGAATTCCTTCTAAAGAACGAACCCAGCAAAGGTAAATGAAAGTACTTAGAGGCAAAGAAACTATAACCTACCACAACTAAACAAGTTGTTGCCGACCGCAGACTTTTTAACCCCTTTACACCCTAACATCAGTTTCCGTATTCTTCATACTCTTCTCTACAATTTCTATGGTACTGGCAGGACAATCTGTTTTTGAACAAGTAAGGAGATGTTGCATGTTGATCTCATTGTGTCATATTTTTCCTTTAGCTACTGGACGAACAAATGTAGAACTTAGAGAACAGTTGTCAAGACCTGAAGGCGTCACACAGACCATGGGAGCCTTCACAAGCAAACGACACTCGGAACAGAAATCGACAGTGGTCACGGAAAAACCGCCCACTGGTCTCGGTCGAAAACCTAGGCTCGACGTTCCGAGTAGTGGTTACGGCCACCGTCGAGAGAAATCCGGTGAACTTCGGCCTCGTCGTGAAAAGTCGGGAGAACTTCGGCTACCAAGTGGTCCCACCAAACAGAGAAGCGGAACAAATTTAAAGGGGACGGCTGAAAAGTCCCCCTCGACGAAGAGACCTAGTGGCGTATCAAGGGTTAGGAAATCTGACAGTCAGACGTCACTTGGTAGTACGGGATCGCTCGAGGACTCTTCGGAGGGCACTTCACCTCGGGTATCTTCGGGAATTCCCTCAAGCCCAAGCAGCACCTCGTCTCGCGGGTCTCCGGATCGTCCAGGTTCGGCCGCGTCTAAATCAGCTACTAAGTCGACTGGAATGGCAAGAACCGGAAGTCGGGAAAATGTGCGAGGTAGCAGGGAGAGTCTTCACAAAGCCAAAGAAGGAACGACGAAAAGTTCTGGGATGACTAAAAGTACAACGAGAAGCCCTGGAACAACAAAGTTAAAGAACGGAGAAGAAAAGAAAGGTCCGAAAAAGTAAAGGAAAAAACTGTTTTTCAAATCATTTTTGTTTTTGGATTGAAACGAAGCGAATTTGAATAGGCAGAGCGAATTAATAGGTAGTCTTAAATTAATTTTTTTTGTCTTCATCAAGCAAGGAAAGTATTTAATTTAATGCTCTTAAAGAGAGTCAAAGTTAATTATGTGGTATGATATTGTTTCATTTAACTTCGTTTATATGAAAAGCTAACAACGACCACAAACACGCAGTCGTTCTATTTCGTAAACTTAATTTTTCGTAATTTTACTAAGATAAGAAAAACCGTCATTTTTGTACTGGGCGCTTTTTATAATACACTTCCATTTTCTCGAAGGCAATTAAAGCTTTTCACTGAGTGCATTACAACGCTCTGGTCGTTTCGCCCGTAATATAGCTCTTTAAGAATGTGAGAGCAAACTAAGTTAAACCTTTTTGGGACAATAATATTTCTTGAAAAAGTGAAGAGTTTGTATGTGAATCTTCAAGAAACTATTTAAGTAGAGATTAATATTGTCAATTTGCACGTTTGCCATGACCCATTTCAATGTGAAACCATTTGTTACAGAGAGTACAGCTTCCAGACTCTCTCGATACAGTGGATTCTATGTTTTTGTGAATGTTAAGTAAAGCTTTAAACATTTTGTAGGAATTGAATAAACAAAGGTAATTTTCTATGACGTGCGAATTTGTTTGTTGTTTAGATCAGTCCTGAAATCAATGAATTGAGTACCATGAATTGACGCTAGCAACTTTGTGATGCACTTGTCAAGAAGACCTTGTTCACTGTAAAAGCTGTCAACATGAGAAAGAATGAACTTAACCACTGTGGTCCATTTTATCGAAGAGGCCCTTCCCTCGCAGATCAGTAGCTTGGGCAAGCGACCGAGAGAGAGAGACAGAGGCAGGATTCAAAATAGTTCAACTTTTAGCTTAAAATCCTAGTGTGACAATTATAAGCTTGAGAGGATTTTTAAGGATTCAGGTTGGATCTGTTTCCTTGGCTACCCGATGAAAATCAAGAGAGTACTTTTCTTCTATTTGTTAACCCTTTAACCCCTAAGAATGACTAGTATCTAATTTATCCCTGCAATATCATCAACTGAAAAACCTCTTGATTGTTAAACAAATTCTCCTCGTCAGCACCTTAGGAAATATGTAGAGAACAGCATGAAGAATATACAAAGTGGTGTTGAAGGTTAGAAGTCGGCGAACCAGTAGTGAATAAGGCTATTTGGGATAGCGAAGCGCGCACAAATACCAGTCATTGTGGCTTACGTTAATTATTTTAAGGCTTCAACTCTTTAAGTTACATCCCCCTGAGTTGTTAAGTTGGCTGAATTTAACAACAATCCAAAGATAAACCAAGATTTCTGTTGTCATCATCACCATCATTGCGATTTGATCTCACCGCACCAGTGGGCGTATAAGGTCATCATCACCAGATTTTGTGTCACCACCCTCGCCGCACCCTTCTTCTTTCACCTGACTTGATTTCTTCCCCTGTAGGCTGACCTTCTCCAAGCGGTCATCAGCCCCCCTCTGCTGTCTTCATGCACTCTCCTTTGTGTTTCATTAACCAGATCCATCTTCTAAATACCTCGCGGCAAACATTTTCACTACTTTAACGTCAACCACTCCCGCTGTTACAGAAACTAAAAGCGTTAAAATCAATAGCATATATTCTATACACGGATTATATTAACAGGAAAGTTAATCACTGGAGCATAAAAGCCCCTAACCTCTAACTCACTCGTGGTTCAGCTGATAATAATGCCTAATTAATATTTGGGAGGCACTGACTGAAGTCTCAGCAGATACCGTGACTGTCAACAGAGAAACAAGCGAAAAAGAAGAAACAAAACAGTTTTCATTTAACTACCGACAACAATTGATTTTAAATCGGCTTACCTGTGAGGATCTCACCTTCCATCCCCCCTCCCTCCCTCCCCCCCCCCCCCCACGCCTCGTTAGCAGTTAATTGGCAATCAATTTACTACGGTCCCGCCTTTAATTAAACTCTGTTAGCGACGGATAATTCCCAAACTTTCTCCCTAAAAACCATGTAATCCTTAAAATCCTCCATCCACCCCCCCCCCCCCCCCCGGCCATAAATAATAATGACTAGTCCCTTAGAAGTGTCAAACTAGTCTCGTACCCAGACCCTTTCATGTCGGAAGGATGGAGAAACAAAGATTTTGGTCAAGAGAAGACATTGGAATTACTAACTTTTTAGTGGATACTGCAAAGATAAGAACTTCCGAATTATTTAGTAATACTGGCAAAAATGGTGGCCCTTTTGAAGTCTAATTATTATACGAAGTGTTCGTTTTTTTACCAATTGTCTTGGAAAGGATAAAACTGATTACATGGTAAGTGGATAGTTCTTAATTAGCCACCATTTTTGGAATAGTTTGTTATGTTACGGATTGTTATACAGACCCTGTCATTTGACTTCAAGTATTTGAGTTACCAGTCATAATTTGGTGTAATTTATCTCAGATAGTCTGGTTGCATCGAATTAAAGACAGAAAAAATTGGAAACTGATAGAATCCTGGCTGTTACTTAAATTATTAAATTCGGAAGCTCTGATCGCTCATTTTTGGGGGTTTGTTTAACAGTTAGTATCACAGTTATATCCTAGTTGATATCGCACAAAGGTGATATAAAGTGGCACTCCAAAAAAAAACTTCGGCCGTACAAAGACCAAATGGAATTCAAAATTGAAATCTTTTGATGAGTTTTCGTATCTTATTTACGTCAAAAATCAAGTTGCTGAACACCATCGATTTACACTATCATCAAAGACTGAATTTTAGAAAACTGGTTTGCTATCTAAGTGAAGACGTCTTACAACAGAGGGAACCAAACTTGACAAGTTACAAACGACTTACAAAAAAAACAAAAAAAACAACAAAAAAAACCAGGCGCGGTTACCAAGGGACCAAATAGAATGAACTAACCTTACCGACTGATCAAAACTGACGAATCAACGGACGAAAATCCCAATTTGAGTCTGACAGCCACTTCAATGCAAAACTGACCAATCACTTTTACAAACCAAATTTGCAACGTTCGAGTTACAAAAAATTGTTCAGTCGACTCTGATGACTTCTGCTCAGGCCAGTCTCTAGTTTCGACAACAAACTTTTTCAGGACTACTCTCACCTGGATGATTGTAGTTGATGATTGACAACTGAATGATACCAATAAGAAGCTAAGTTTTTCGTTTGTCTCACGGTGTAGTCACGTGTGATGTAGATCAAGACGTTTCGACTGAATACTGCTAGTCTTCTTCAGGCGATGAGGTCGACTGGTCATGCGTGATCTTATAAAGCATGATGCTTTGCTGTGATTGGTTGTTTTTCAACAGCTCTGATTTTTGCATTTCGATCCTTGCTGTTCACTCAGTGATTTGCTCCCTCGGCGGTCCTCTGTCGCATGGCTCTCCTGTTGTTGTGTTTCTTGATCGTGGGCATCCACGCTTCTGGAATCTCTATCCCACTATCCCTGTTGATGTTGTTAGGGTGAAGTCTTATATGAATAGCCTCTTTGACCCTGCGGGTGTAGTAATAAGGGTCACGATCAATAAACTTTACTTCGTTCCAGAGTGGCTTGTGTCCGGTGTTGTGGGCATGTTCTGAAACGGCGGAGGTCTCGGTACGGGCGAGTCGAATGTCTCGATCGTGTTTCTTAATTCTGTCTGGCACAGGTCTTTCAGTCTCTCCGATGTACACCTTGACGCATTCACAGGGAATCCTGTAAACTACACCATCTTGTTTAGCCGGGTCGACAGCGTCTTTTGGTCGTACTAACTGAGATCTTAGCGTAGTCTCCGACTTGAAAACAGCGCGTACGCCTTGTTGTTGTAGGCAATGGCGAAGCTGTTCGGATAGACCTTTAACATAAAGTAAAACCGCAGTGGCTTTGAACTCGTTGGCGGGTTCGGCACTGTTGTTTGGTTTTCTGGTCTTGGTGAGTTTCTGCAAGAAAGAAAAAGGATAACCATTAGAAACCAGAACAGATGACAGATGTTTTTTCTCCTCGGAGATAACGGAGGGTTTGGTTACGAGGCGTTTGGCGCGCTCGTAAAGGCACTTAGCAATACCGCGTTTTACTGATTGAGGGTGGTGTGAATCATACGCTAAGTATTGATCGGTGTGCGTGGGCTTGCTGTATACGCTGATGGTGAGGCGGCCGTCAGGTTCTCTTAAAACTGCGATGTCTAGGAAGGCGAGTTTGTTGTCTTTCTCTGTCTCCATGGTGAAGCGGGAGAAAAGAGAAAACGCCGGTTAAAACGCCGGTTAAAACATTGATTAAATCAAAAATTCGTTCTCGGTATGAGCTGTATCAAAGTGGAAATCTAGAAACTTAATTTAAAAAAATATATTTACATAAACGAAGCATGAATCTGGCAAAGTGCCACCTTATATCCGTTATTTTGTTACTTTGTGCCATTAACTGTTTCCGTTTGGACGTAATTTATGTCTTAAAACTCTAATGCCTGGTCACAAGCTCTTTGGACAAACAGATTAAGTGGAAATATACTACTATATAAGCCAGTTTAAAATGATTCTTTTTCACAACAAAGAAATATAGATTTTCATAATTCAAAGACGGGTTTATTTCTCGAATTTCTCGAGCGTAATTGCTTTTGATTTCTCAGTTTATGTTGTCGCGAACACAGCTTTTGGGAGTCACGATATAAAAATCGCATCGGGCCCTAGTTTCATGTTCTAATAGCAAATAAATAGCAAATAAAAACAATTTCTCTTCAGAAATAAAGTTATAAATAGCAAGGGTTCTTTGAAACAAGTAGTGAGAGAGAGGGTTTCAGTTCTGGTCAATATTGACTTTTCATAGCCTATTTTCAAATCTGAGGGAACGCACAGAGGGAATAAAAAAAACATACATATATGATAATGCAAGAAAGAGGATACAAATACAAATAAAGAAAAAGGAGACAACATAGGAACCCGTGTTGCTTGAACTTTTGCAGATATCTTTTGAGCCACACCTACACACCACGCAATGAAACTCGTACCAACTGGCTCGAACGTGCACGCAGGAAAGGCCATGGCATGACCATATTCGAAGTCAAAAAACAGGAAAATAAATTAAAAGAAGGCTTAAGAACTTTCTAGAAGTTTTACCTTGAAAAAAAAGGTAGAACATTTTTACTTCTCAAGAAAGGTCACAAAGTCACGCTACAAATAATATTTTTGCGTGGAATTTCTTGATGGTGGATGGTGGAAACAACATTTTCCAGTCTTATTTTCTGGAAACATAGCGCATTTAATGAATTTCGTGGGGCTACTGATATTTCTTTTCAAATGAGGAGGCAGAGTTTCCCGCCATCCACGGTCTGGGAGGAAGCCGAAGTTGTTACACACGGGAACTTGTACGTTAACAAGCACGCGATATGTGACTTTAAAATCTCCTCTCCTGTTACAGTTTCCTTATTGTAAACGATAATGGCAAGAAAAATCAAATCATGGACTAATGAATTTCTGGTGCCGTGCAAAAGCCATATTTGCTGATTTTAGCAAATCTCCAAAGTAATAAACGACAGAAGAAAGAAAAGCTACCATTTTATAACCAACATTTCGCCCACATGCATCTCTTGAAATTTTCCATTCCCACAAAAAAACCTCGAAAATTTTTTACATTTGTTCGCTTTCTTTATCAATCATCTTGTATAAAGAGCTATAAAATGTACGTTTATTTGGTCAAGTTGTAACTCTCTGGTAAGGGGAGATAATTGACCTCAAAGTTGTCAAATATTTGGATGAATCGAAAAGTCTAAAAACAGTCATTTATTTGCCTCTGTTGATTGACAAGCCGTCAATCAAATGAACTGTTACCTGCGTCGGGCATTAACTAAGGATGTAATAACATGTATGCAAACCCTCAGAGTAATCGGTTCAATACCATCGCAGTGAGAGCTTCATACATTTTATCTATTTTGAAGCGATTTCTATGGCGAGAAACAAGAAAAACCGGGGGGTGGTCTATCTCCCCCGGAAAAAAACCAAAACAGAAACTAGTTTGTCGTTTTGAGTTTTAGGGTAGACCCTTAAAACTGGCAAAGTTTCATTGAAATCGGTGAGATCGCAAGTAGCACGACTGTGAAGAAACGGAACACGAATCTCAGAACTGAACCTTGCAAACCTTAAGAATTGAACTTTGCAAACCTTGAGAATTGAACCTTGCAAACCTTAAGAACTCAACGCTGCGAACATTTATGTTATTTTTTAATTAGAACCTAGCTTGAAACCGAATACTACCTATCTTATCAAAGGGCATGTTAATTGACACACGCATAGCTTTCATATGCCAGAATTGAGTTTAAGCCTTCGAGAGTATTTGTTTTCCACGAGAACGGATAGTTTCTTTTTGACAAGTTAGACCCTTGGAATCTTATAAATCTAATTATCGGAGGATATAGCCAATAAAAACTTTATCAACTACCTGGTACTCTCGTGGACACCCTCTTGTACCTAGCCTACTGTTTAAAATTTACTGATTTCGCTATACTTTAAAGCCTTACGAACGTCAACATTGTTTTGTGCTTATTATATCAGAAATATAATTTTTGCGTTAAAAAACAAAACATCCTTGAGTACGTAACCAATGCATCCTTCTTAGAAAATTTAAAAGAGAAAGCACAAAAAATTGAACTAGATCTCCTCTAATTTGGGAGAGCCCTTTTTTTGATTTCAGTGAAATACCGTCAGAGTATTTTCTCCACATGTTTCTATACAATTTATGCATCTAAAAGTCTTTTAGCTCTGTTTCCTTTGAGTGATTCTCATTATTTACTCTATCGGGGTCTCTTTTTCTGTAAAAAAGTAAAAAAAAAAACAATTTGTTTCAAACTCAACTAAAATTGTTAATATAAAGCAAATACAATTATACCAAGCTCAACATATAAAAATATGAATGGCTAACATTTGTATGTGATTGGCAGAGAGGCCTTTCGAAATTCTATATTTATACCAGAGAGCGTCTAAAGTAACTCTCCGAAAAGACCAAAAAAAAAAAAAAAAGAAAAAAAAATATATATATATGTGTGGATATATATTGAACTAGCCTTGATGTTCAAGGTAACACAGGATCCCCGCCGACGGTCAGCGACCGCTAAACCATAGCCACCTTCACACCCAATTTAAATTAATTTGTGAAATATCTTTTCGAACTGAGTCTCACCTGGGCGCGCCAAACTCAAACCTCACGCCATCTCCAATCAGCGTGAATGAAGCCCATTGAGACACTTGGGTAAAACCATTTTTTCTCATCCACTTCATAGCCTGGTGAAGGGATTCACTGGCACTTTCTCCTTCAACAAGGTGTTCGTAAAACCGACTCATCACCTTCTCTGTTGCAGAGTCTGGAATGGCCCACAGCGCAACCAACACCGAGCGAGCACCGGATCCTAAGAACGCACGGGCAATTCCTATAATTCCCTCAGCTCTTATCTGACCACTTCCACTGTGACAGCAACCAAGTACCACCAGTCTAGCTCTGACTATCACTCGTGAGACATCAGCCATCGTCAACATGCAAGCTTCCTGTGGTGGGATAGCGTTTCGATTATCGGAAGTAGGAATGGAGGAGAGGGCAATTTCTCCCCTTTCGGCGTCACCATGGGCAGCAAACTGAATCAGGCTCACTGAACTTATCCGCTCAAGTACCGCCTGCTTCATTGCTTTCTCGTCTACCAGGGGCGGAACACCCACCAGTCGTCCGACCATCTCCGCTTCCTTTCTTGCACCTGGAAATGGCGACAGCGGCCCATCAACCTTGGGATTGCCTATTATCAAGGCACCAGTGTTGCTGTGATTGTCCTCTGGACTATCTTGAATGATCTTGAGCGTCGTCAAAGAAGGAATGACACGGATCCTATGAGTCTCCGAGAGGTATTCGGCTCCCTCCTTTTCACTCAGTGCGGCAAAGGGAACTTTGTACAAACGGCGGTCAGGAACGATGATGACTTCAGCCTCCTCAAGCAAATCTTTAACGGGAGCAATAAACATTTTTTAACACAAGTATAGACTTGAAATGACTTTCTCGTCCTCGTCCTCCTCCACGAGTCGCAATCTTGCTGAGCTCTTCTGTTCGGGGGACACAGGATGCAATTTAATCATATTTAAAGAGCGATCTTCACAATCTTCAGTGGACAAAATACCAAGACTCCGGAAATTATCATCCAAAAATTTACTCAAGTAAGGTAAATCTTTGGGCAACCCAGCCTGAACTAGATTATCTTCTGGTGAAATTCTTCTATGGTGAAGGACTCCACTTGTTTTCAAGATCCACAAATGCAGATGATTGCGAAAATAAGAAATATACAGGCAAGTACAGTTATTTTTCCCTCTAAAAATGTTCTCAATGCCAAACCAAGATTGTGGATTAGCAGAGATGTGCGTTACAACCGAGTACTTCTCTGCCATCAAGTCTGATAGGCCTCTAGCTCGACTCAACTCCTCAACGTATAGAGCATCACGAGCATTTCCGGTGTCACAAAGCAAGCGACATAGTAGCTTGTGGGGAAATATTCCTGAGTTCTCCAGATATGATGTTTTGAACTGATCATTGGCGCCCAAGAAACATCTCAGCTCCTCATACTTTTGAATGCACAGATGAAGACACGAAAGGGAGTCTTGGATTTTATTTTGACACAAATACAAAATGGCGTAACCTTGAAGGATTTTGAACTCTTCTCTTCTATCTCCAACATCTCTGGATATGTATAATGCTTTCTCCAAGCATACTTCCGAAGCTTCATAATCTCCAACAATCGTAGACACACTTCCAAGGTTTGAAAGATCTGCCGCTTCCCCTGGCCCATTACCAATTTCAGTTCTGATGACAAGTGCTTTCTGGAGATACTCTTTAGCCTTGTCGTATTGCCCGAGCGACGTAAACACGTTACCTAGCATTCCATAACATGATGCTTCCTCTTTTCTCTTGCCAATTTCAGTTTCGATGACAAGTGCTTTCTGGAGATACTCTTTAGCCTTGTCGTATTGCCCGAGCGACGTAAACACGGTACCTAGGATTCCATAACATGATGATTCCTCTTGTCTGACGCCAATTTCAGTTCCGATAGCAAGCGCTTTTTGAAGATACTCTTTAGCCTTGTCGTATTGCCCGAGCGACTCATGCAAATAAGCTAGGTTTCGATAACAGGATGCTTCCCCTTTTCTGTCACCAATTTCAGTTGTGATAGCAAGCGCTTTCTGGAAATACTCTTTAGCCGTGTCGCATCGCCCGAGCGACTTAAACACGACACCTAGGTGTGCATAACATGTTGCTTCCCCTTGTAGAAGTCCTAAATGTAATAACTGTCCTAAATGTAATAAAGTCCTAAATGTAATAACATTTGGTCCTAAATGTAATAAAGCCCTAAATGTAATAACGTTCGGTCCTAAATGTAATAAGGCTCCTATGCAATCGTTTAACTGCGCTAACGTTGAGATGTGAAAGTGACAGCTGTTGCATCAAAGAATCCTCTGACCAGTATTCATGGCATATTGCGGGCTCACTGATATTAATCAGCGTCTTTTTATTTGCTAAAGACGTAGATTGAAAAGCCCTGGCTACAAAACCTTATATTGATACTGATGTGCTTTTGGCAGCAAATTGACGGACGCAAAAGCAATGAGAGCGCTGACCAATAGCTCTCTTTATATCATTGGCTCAGACTCTAAAGTGTAACAGATTTTGACGATATACTTCTGTCATCAGTGCTGAAGTTAACATTGTTGAAGTCCTAAATGCAATAACTTTCCTAAATGTAATAAAGTCCTAAATGTAATAACATTTGGTCCTAAATGTAATAACATTTAGTCCTAAATGTAATAAGCCTCCAATGCAATCGTTTAACTCCTTCGGTGCATTGTTGTTATGGCGGACATCCACAATGAGATGTAAAAGTGACAGCCGTTGCACCAAAAAACCGCTGACCAGTATACATGTCACATTACGGGCTCGCTGATATAAATCAGCGTCTTTCTACTTGCTAGACATAAGAAATATCAGCAGTCGAAGTATGGTCCTTAAAGTGGTCTATTGATCGAGTTAAAGAAAATCATTTCCAGCCCAAAGTGGGCTAGTGCTTGGCTGGAAGCTCAATAAGATGGAATCGATTGGTACGTAATCATTAAGACTTTTTTTGACAAGACATTGACTACAATTGATGATTAACTAGCATGCTATTGTTGATGTTATCGTTCGTGTTAAAGTCTTTAGTAGTGATGCAACATTTTAGAGCAGTTTGAATGATTTTGCTGTGTCACATGTTAATCCAAAGAAAATTATTATTATCAGTTGTGTTACTGAAATTTTGCACATCAATGTTATTTAGTGTCAATTGATTTTAATGAAGCATTTGGGTTCATTTTTAAGACTGACTATCCTGATTTATTCAATTTTGGACCTGGGATATTGCATTTCTAGCCCTCTGTGGCTTTACTCCACCTCAGTAATCAGTTCATGTACCATATGACTAAATGGAAACTGTTGAGCTTTCTTCTTCATCATCTATTTATCTATTCATTTTCTCCCCTCAAGGCGGGGAGAAGGGATGACGACAAAAAAAATGGAATATAAACTTGAGATCAAATATATGTTTTCCCAATAATTCGGTTCGGGAACTGATGAACCTGTCATAAAGGGCTAAAGGGAAAAAAAATGAATGGTTCATTAGACCATCAACTGACCATCTTGTGTTGAATATTGTAGCTCAATGGTTCAATTTCACTCTTGCGTAGAAAAAAGGCAACATGTCGAGACTTTTGATCGTGAAATGGGATAAAATATGATTGGTCAGTAGACATCTTGCTCTGTAAGTCACTTTATCATAAAGCCAGCAGCGCACGCGGGCAAGATGAAGTGAATCCTGTGTTCTGATTGGCTACCTGAGCGGGCATGATGGGCCCACCCTCGCCCGCTCGGGATTCCCCGTATTGATCCCACGCAAGAAAACTTACAAAGTTCGTAACTTTTGGACAATGTTGGCATAAACATAGAAAAAAATAAACGACCTTCTTGGGTTTATTGTGCTGCAAGCACAGTTGGCTTTCACTATCGGCTCTCGAAATAAACAGGCCATTCTTGATTCTTATCAAAGCGAAATATTTTGCTATACAATAAATCCTTTAATGATTAAGCCGGGAGAATATAAACTCTATTGACCAAGCTTGTATGGTCAAGATTTCTGGGTATTAGTCTCGTGCTTTTTCTTCTTTTTTATGGACGGAGACTTCGTGTCCGTCCAATAAAAACGCAAAAAAAAAAAGAACTCGGCCAACATCCAGCTATTTTGACCTCACGCTTGGTCAATAACGTCTATGAATATATTTTATGCAGACCCATACAATTCTGGCGAGGGAAGACAGTACAAAAAATGTACTTCCGAGGCCGGAATTTGTCTAACGTATAAGTCGGTGGACTTCCTTTTCCTTGTAATTATGTTCATGAAATGTTAACTTCAGCACTGATGACAGAAGTATATCATCAAAATGTTACACTTAAGAGTCTGAGCCAATGATATAAAGAGAGCTATTGGTCAGCGCTCTCATTGCTTTTGCGTCCGTCAATTTGCTGCCAAAAGCACATCAGTATCAATATAAGGTTTTGTAGCCAGGGCTTTTCAATCTACGTCTTTAGCAAATAAAAAGACGCTGATTAATATCAGTGAGCCCGCAATATGCCATGAATACTGGTCAGAGGATTCTTTGATGCAACAGCTGTCACTTTCACATCTCAACGTTAGCGCAGTTAAACGATTGCATAGGAGCCTTATTACATTTAGGACCGAACGTTATTACATTTAGGGCTTTATTACATTTAGGACCAAATGTTATTACATTTAGGACTTTATTACATTTAGGACAGTTATTACATTTAGGACTTCTACAAATGGTGTCTCGACCATGAAACGCTTGTGTACGGGTAGAAAACGGAAATTCAAGTCGAATCTACCATGATCTCTTAATCGATCGTTAAACCCTCCTAAAAACAAAGTCAAGTTAATTGCTAGTGCAGATCATAGCTAATGGAAAACCACGTAATGGAGCACTACGGAATTCCAATGATATCAGAGTGGGACAGTCTACACCATAAATAGAGGTCTGAATTTAGTTTTATGATCATCAACTTCTCAAATTGAACGATGCTCAATAACCTTAGTTAATGAGGATAAATTATACGGTATAAAGCCACAGAGATTTGAAAGAGTCGCCGTAGAACCAATTTATTTCACTGTGGTGACGATTCAATCGCGCCATCAACCGCTCTAACGAAGGGCTAACCCTCGAAACGTGACATATTGCCAACATAAGCATCAAGAGAACAGTTACTGGGTTTTGCCATAAGAGCCTTACCTCTCTACAGTTACTAAATAACCAAAGCTGATAAAAACCGAGCCACTGAGAAAGATTTTAATCGCACTTACCAAGATCTTGACAACGTGACTGATGCTTTTAAAGTGATCAAACAACCAAAATAATGAATTACTTTTCCCAACCTTCCGAACTTCTTCTGTCACAGTGTTTTAGGTATCCAGATCACGTGTGTTTAGGTTATTCCCTTCCCCCTCTAGGCTTATCGAAATAAAAAGGAAAAGTTCTAAATTGCATAATTTTTGTGTACCTGTTAGCCTGTCCATCGCGCGTCTCATTTAGGTTGAAATTTTCAATAGTCAGTAGTCATGATAAACTGCTTATGACCGAATTTGGTGGGGTTAGTGGGTAAAATATTTGGGTAGTGATTTAGGTAAGTGTCAAGGGTAATATTTTCTTTTCTTCTATAATGCTATGATTCCACAAAATTTCATGCACCTGTAAACAATCAATAGTCTTTCCCCTTGGCAGGAAGTTGGAAAAGTGACACCATAGCTTCTTTGAAATACAACTTTCCTGTTAAAGTCTTAGCAATATGAAATGATGTCTGGTTAGCAAACTGTTTTTCCTTTGACCATTTCCAGTAAAGTAGAAGTTCATAATTTTGCAATGTGAGTATGACTTGGTTCAGTACTGTCACTTCAAAGAGACCTTTTCTAATACAATAGAACTTATGCAGTATTTTAATAAATTTGTTCAAGCCAAGTATTGTTTTTTCATAAAATAGATTTGGACAAGAAAAATGATAATAAAGAGAAGGTGTGAAAGAAGTGGAATGGTGAAGTAAAGTAAATAGTAACCTAACAACAACTGACATTACAATAAACTAGGCTAACATTTGTTTTAGATGCCATTTTCCACAGTATTCAGAAAATATTTAATTTACCATGCTCATGCGAAAAGAAATTAAATTTTAGAAACAGTATGGGGCCCAAGAAATATTTTTCAATCTGTAACAAATAGGGATTTTTTCATGGAAAGTGTGCACAAATGAGATTTATTGCATCAAACAAAAATTAACATGTGAGCCTAGTGAACTAGTGAATTTTTTTGATCAACGCGACAGGTGGATAAAAATTGTTCAAGCATTTTCCATGGTATGATGCTTCCATTTCATACATACTAAGTTTTTTTCTAACCGTCCAACAAAGATTGGAAGCTGACAACTGTGAAAATACATTGTTTGTTTCATTAGAGCCACAAATGATACTACTAAACAGTGTAAATCCCTATTTGTATTAAAATAAATTCCATTTCTTAACAATTCTCAAATAGAAGATTAAATAATTTTTCAAAGATTTAAAGGTGAGAAGGAAAAAAAAAGGTGATACTATATGATTATTTTTGACTGTTGACAAAGAAATTAAAATTTAATATAGATCAAATAAAAAACCCTTTGAAGGTCCATTGCAACAGTTTCCAGTTCATACACATATACAAAGACTGTTTTATTTCCAATCCAACAAAAGCTGCCATAAGCAGGCATTGAAAGATAAAAATCTATGATAATACAAATAGGGATTTTAGGGCAAAAGGGTAATTTATTTAGATCTTGTGAGTATAGTTGTCAGTTGGGTAACATCTCCTTGCAAGTGCATTGCCTTACCTCAACTTTTAATTTCTTTTTTTTTTCTATCAAAGAAATAAAAAATGTTTCAACTTAGGAGGGAGAGGCCACTCCTACACGGTGGATGTGGTGACCATGCCCACCACGTCAATCTTATTAAAAATATAAAATATGAATCAAAATGAAATCAACTGTCTCTCATTCATTTTATAAATGTAAATTTGCAGCAGATGAATTCAGCCATAACTGCAAATGATAATTTCTTACCAAGCCTGAGGGCCATACAAGAGAACATTTTCCTGAGTTCCTTACAAAAACAGCGGATGGCCAATATTCCTCAGTAGAATTTGAGCAAGAAAAGTTAGCAAGTGATTCATTACATTGCAATTGGACTAAACTTTTAAATTTGGTGCCTTTCAAAACAAAAATACATGGATTATGATCGTTTCACAGGAAACGGTCTGCATGGAAAAGTGCAGAACAAGTAAGAACCAGATCAGTGCTGGTAATTACCTTCATACTACTGTAGTTATTCGGTTATGAGGCGCACTCGGCTATAAGACGCACCCGCAATTCGGCAACTTCATTATTGCGTGTTTTCAAACTGAAAATATCGCTAAAATACTTGGTTATAAGGCGCATCGTTGTTTGGGGAGTAAAGATCGGTCAAGTTTATTGTAAATTCTTTCATAAACTTACAAAAAAGCGAAAAAGTCGCGTATTGATTTTAGTTTACCGTTAATTAACAAAAGCAGAATTGTGAATGAAAGTGATCCTCGCAGTAATGTGCACTACTTAGGCAGTAGTGAAAATAAGGCCTGAAAAATATTCAGGCCTGTACGGGATTTGAACCCATGACCTCCGCGATACCGGTGCAGCGCTCTACCAACTGAGCTAACAAGCCAACTGGGAGCTGGTCATGAAGTTGGTTCTAAATAAACCCGTGAAGTGATGAATAAATAGTTAAGAATATACGAAAGTAATATATCTTTATCCGCAGTTCAAATATATGACTTTCGTATATTCTTAACTATTTATTCATGACCAGCTCCCAGTTGGCTTGTTAGCAATTCGATCAACAAAATCAGTAGCGCAAATTTACTTCATCTGGTGAACATCATCTTGCGAAGTCTACATTCAGCACAATCATGCCAAACACTCGCCGTCATTCTAATGATCTCAACTTCAAGTTGAAAATCGTAATAGAAACTGAAGCTGTTAACAACAATCGAGAGATAGCGAGGGAATACGGAATTTTCGAATCAATGGTTTCGATCAATGGTTCGGCGACCCTTCATCAACTGTAGGCCGACTGGTTCAGTGATCAAAGGAGCCAAGGTAGGCAAATGCCTTCTTATCTAACACATGAAAGTTCACACGGCAACCAGGTGGACAATCAGACATAGTTTGATGCTACTCTGGTTTGCAGATTTAATGAATGTAACCGAAGAAGATACAATTCATAGACCCAACGTTTCGACAATCCTGTCTAGTGCCTTCATCAGGGGTGATCTAGACGTTGTAACTAGGGGTCCTTTTATATGATCACTAATTAGCGGCCTTTTTTTTTTCTCTGACGAAGTGTAAAAAGGCGTCAGGAAGCAAACCGCCATCGTCACGATCTAAACCTCCACCCAAAAACATTCAAAAGGATGTTTTCAATGCGCTTATAGCTCTCAAAAAGGATCCGGACAGGCTCGTATTATCTGCTGACAAGGGTAATTGTGTTGTGGTTATGGACAAACAGCAATATCACGACAAAGCTTTGTCTCTGCTTAATGACAAGAGAACGTATGTCTTAAACTCTGATCCTACCAGAAAAACTCAAAGAAAGTTGAACAAAATGTCGCTTGGTAAAATTAGTGACTCCACGTACAAAATATTATACAGTAGTGACGGCTTTTGTCCACGTTTTTATGGCTTACCTAAAATTCATAAACCGGGAATTCCTTTGAGACCCATTGTCCCTTTTGTTAATTCTCCGACTTATGCAATTTCTGGTTATCTTGCGGGAATTTTGGCGCCTGTTGTTGGGAATACTGATTACACTGTCAAAAATTCCTGCGAATTTGCGGATTTCAACCACAACGTTAAAGTTGCTCAAAAACCTTCTAAAAGACTTCAGTTTATATGCATTGGCGAAACGCATGTTTTGAACTAAAAACATACTTTAGTACCCACTGGAGCGTATAGTGTTATGTATTTCTACTAGAACGTTAAGGACGTAACTGCCCAAAAACAGTTATAAATAGTAACGCTCTTGATGAAAGGGAACCAGCGACTAGTTTTGCTGTTATTACAGGGTGTTACGAATTAACTTATTCTACAACAGATGAACTCTATATTCCAAGACAGGATTACTTCCATAGTTCGCTGCTTCGCGCAGGGTCCATAGCACAAGAGGCAAGTGACCAGTTAAAAATTGAAGTATTGACATGCCCGCATGACACTCCCGCCATCCGCAAGCGATTTTAAATTTCTGTCTCCAAAGATCAGTTCTGGCCAGGATATACTTTAATTAACAAATAGAGAAGCCTTGACTGTGCTCTGTTCTGTTATAAAGCACGCAGGAAGCGGCTAGAGCACGAAAGAAATGTAGGGAGAAACACGAGACGTAGTCGAGTGTTTCTTCCCACTTCTTGAGTGCTCTAGCCGCTTCCTAAGTGCTTTATACCAGAACAGAGCACAGTCAAGGCTTCTCTATTTGTTTTATAATAAAGAATCCGTTAAATTCCCTATGTATTACTTTCAATTTTCAAAACAAACTTTATTTCCAAAGCGAACAACAGTGTCGTCAGCATGCTCTATACTCTCATAGAGCACGCTACAATAAGCCAATCAGAATCCCTGATAGAATGGTTAAAATAATCTGATTAGCTGTACAAGACAAAAGCTGTCAAAAGTGTCAAACCATCAAAGGTAAAAAACAATCAAAGTTCACAATCTGCGATAGTTTACAAACTAAAATAATTCGGCAGGTCGAATTTAACGCTTTTGCCTGAAGTTTTTAATCAGAATCTTGAAGTGAAATGTTCAGTGAACTTACGCCGAATTATGGCTCAGAAAAACACGCGGGTTTTTTCACATGACAAGGTAGAAAACAAACTGTTCAAGGCGAGTGTTTTTTAAATGAACGACAGCCGAATTCACCGGAATATGAAGATGGCTCGGGATGACAGCGCCGCAAAACACGGCTGCAGTGACCGAAGTGACTTTCTACTCAACACATCGGAAAGGATATCAGAGCGAGCTCTTATTTTTTCACTCGAAGGGCGGCCGATGTAGTTTCTGAGTCTTGCTTTACTGTGATGACCGGAGATCGCCATGATAAGTGAGGTGCGATGGACTTCAGCATGATCATATTTGCTCGGACACCGTCATGATTGGTATGAATTTTAACAGTTATGCCAGTTTGGTTATATTTTTAATCATTTCTGTTTTGTTTTTGAACTCTGATTTTTATATACTATACGAGTGTTGGCTGTGTTTGATTTTCATTACCGTGCGTAAGCTTGCAATCTAACTGAGCGTGAAATTCTTTAAAACTCGGAATGTCTATTTTGTTTTTCCTTTGAGGATTTTCGTATCTGCCCACGTTTTAATAACGTAAATAACGGCGCCTGGTATGTTTACAAACCTTTCTTTGGTTCTTCTGTTACTACTTGCCGGCTCGCTTGTTCCGAAATTTCACTTTCAATTATCGGAAAAAAGCTAAAAAGAAGTCCCGGAAAAGGTCGAACATGGTACAATTTGGCAGATGGCGTGACAGCTTTAGCTCAGTTCTATGCTCTATACTCTCATAGAACACGCTCTTTCAACCAATGACAGCGCGCGTTATATCCGAACTTTATTATAATGTTTTATGGCCATGTCATTTTGAATGTGACATTTCCACATCAGCGTGTTCTTGAGCTTTTGTAAAGCCGGAAGTGATACTTCTCTACTGGAGCAGATAACTTCAGACACGTATTTCTCCAGAACTTCGTCAGGTATCCTCTTTCCCCTCTTTTAGTCGTATTTTTAAGCTCTGTAGGATTTTTTTCTAACGTTGAGTGCTTCGGATTTATTTTTAGGATGCGCAACGCTTAATGTCTTAACTTTACTGAATTCGTTTTACTCAAAAGGCTTACGTAGGTCAACATTGTTTCGTGCATATTATATCAGAATATAATTTTTGCGTGAAAAACTAAAAATTGTTGAGTACATAACCATTACCTCCTCCTGAGAATATTAGTAAAGAAAGCACCAAAAATTGGACTAGATCTCCCCTAACCTGGCATAGCTCTCTCTTTTTAATGTCGATGAAATACCGGATAGAGTATTTTCTCTATTATTTCTAATAATTTATCCATCTAAAAGTCTTTTAACTCTGTTCCCTTCGAGTACTTGTCATTATTTACTCTATCGGGGTCTTTTTTCCTGCAAGAAAAAAATTGAAATAACCCAATTTATCATTACCTCAATTAACATTTTAGATATAAAGCAAACACAATTACACCAAGCACAATATATATAAATAATTGGCTATTACTTGTATCTCATTGGTAGAGAGGCATCCGTGAGATTCTATACTTTACACCAGAGAGCGGAGATAGTAACTCTTCAAAAAGGAAAAAGAAGTGTGTGTATATATATATATATATATATATATATATATATATATTTATATATATATATATTTATATTAATATATATATATATATATATTTATATTTATGTACATATTTATATATATATAGATAGATATCAAACTAGCCTTGATGTTCAAGGTAAGAAAGGATCCCCATCCGGTCAACGACCAGTAAGTCATAACCATTTTCACGTCTAATCTAACTTTAATTTATGAAATACCTGTTCTCACTGAGTCTTGCCGCTGCGTGTCAAAGTCGAGTCTCACATCATCTCCAATCAGCGTAAACGAAGCCCACTCAGACATTTTGTTCAAGCCGTTTTTTCTCATCCACTTCATGGCATGATGAAGGGATTCACTGGCACTTCCACCTTCAATGAGGTGTTCGTAGAACCGACTCATCAGCTGCTCTGTTGCTGAGTCTGGAATGGCCCACAGCGCAACCAACACCGAGCGAGCACCGGATCCTAAGAACGCACGGGCAATTCCTATAACTCCCTCGGCTCTTATCTCTCCACTTCCACTGTGACAGCAGCTAAGTACCACCAGTTTAGGTCTGACTTTCACTCGTGAGATATCAGCCATCGTCAACATGTAAGCTTCCTTCGGGATAGCGTTTTGACTGTTGGGAGTAGGAATGGGGGAGAGTGCAATTTCTCCTCTTTCCGCGTCACCATGGGCAGCAAAATGTATCAAGCTCACTGAACTTATCCGCTCAAGTACCGCCTGCTTCGTTGCTTTCTCTTCAACTAGAGGCGGAACACCCACCAATCGTCCGACCATCTCCGCTTCCTTTCTTGCAGCTGGCAATGGTTGCAGCCAATTAACCTTGGGATTGCCTATTACCAAGGCACCAGTGTTGCTGTGATAGTCCTCTGGACTATCTTGAATGTTCTTGAGTGTTGTCAACGAAGGAATGATACGGATCTTATGAGTCTCTGACAAGTATTCGGCTCCTTCCTTTTCACTCAGGGCAGCAAAGGGAACTTTGTACAACCTGCGGTCAGGAACAATAATGACTTCAGGCTCATCAAGCAAATCATAAACGGGGGCAATGAACATTTTGTAACATAAATGTAGACTTGAAATCACTTTCTCGTCCTCGTCTTCGTCCTCGACCTCCTCCACGAGTCGTAATCTTGCTGAGCTCTTTTGCGCGGGGGAGAGAGGTTGCAATTTAATCGTATTTAAAGACCGATCTTCACAATCTTTAGTGGGCAAAATACCAAGACTCCGGAAATTATCATCCAAAAATTTACTCAAGTAAGGTAAATCTTTGGGCAACCCAGCCTGAACTAGATTATCTTCTGGTGAAATTCTTCTATGGTGAAGGACTCCACTTGTTTTCAAGATCCACAAATGCAGATGATTGCGAAGATAAGAAATATACAGGCAAGTACAGTTATTTTTCCCTCTAAAAATGTTCTCAATGCCAAACCAAGATTGTGGATTAGCAGATATGTGCGTTTCAACCGAGTACTTCTCTGCCATTAAGTCTGATAGGCCTCTAGCTCGACCCAACTCCTCAACATAAATAGCATCCCGAGCATTTCCGGTGGCACAAAGCAAAGCACAAAGCAGTTTGTAAGGAAATATTCCTGTGTCCTCCAGTAATGATGTTTTGAACTGATCATTGGCGCCCAAGAAATATCTCAGCTCCTCATACTTTTCAATGCACAGATGAAGACACGACAGGGAGTCTTTGATTTTATATTGGTACAAATACAAAACGGCGTAACTTCCGAGGATTTCGAACTCTTTTCTTCCATCTACAATATCTCTGGATATCAATAAGGCTTTCTCCAAGCATACTTCCGAAGCTTAAAAATCACCAACAGTTCTAGTACCTAGGTTTTCATAACATGATGCTTCCCCTTCTCTGTTGCCAATTTCAGTTGTGATGACAAGCGCTTTATGGAGATACTCCTCAGCCTTGTCGTATTGGCCAAGCGACTTAAACACAGTACCTAGGTTTCCATAACATGATGCTTCCCCTTCTCTGTCGCCAATTTCAGTTGCGATGACAAGCGCTTTTTGGAGACATTCGCTGCATATCTCAATGGCTTTCTGAATGCGATCTGAGTTGAGCAAGAACCGGGCAACAAGTAAGGCGATGCTCATGAAAGGTGTCATGGCTTCTGCTGTTAAGTTTGCATTGCAACCCTCTCCTGTTATCAGGGAAACATTATTTTTATTAACACAATACTAAACAAAAAAAGGAAAAAAAAAAAAAGAAAACGGACGGAGTGGATCGGTAATTTGCTCCAACATAACCACATCACTTGTTATCACATGCTTAATAGTTTTTCATATTTCTTTTGAGGAAGGGAGAGGTGGGGGGATGAATTTCGGTTTTGTACGTCACACTTTTGTGACCAATGATAGAATTGAACATGTAAAAATAAATTATTTATTTCTTTTTTTAACAGGAAACGTCAGGCTTCTGTGTCCATCCATTTCGAAAATTGAAATTTATTACAAGATCGATACCAACAGAACCAAAGCTTCTTTCTTTAAACGGTAAGCTATCTGTGAGCGATAATCAACTTTTCATGAACTGATATGGAAAACCGATCCGTAGTTTACTCCGCAGTGAATCTATTTCGGTTTTGTACGTCACATTTTTATAACTTCAAATCGACCATCTTTCGTTCCCCATACAATTCCTTATGACGTGTTCAACTCTGGTAAGTTAACACCGAGTCACACAACGCGTGACACTTTCATGAATTAAGAGAGAATTTTTCTGGAGACCGCGTGAAATCAAAAAAATGTGGCACATGCCTAGAAAAAGCCCTACCTTCATACTTCGCTCAAAGATACCTTAGGGTAAGTCTATAAACGTGGTATAATTTTTTTTGTTCAGAAATGTTTTTATTTTCTAGAAAATCACCAAACACTATATCGAGCCCCAACCGCCATAACAGTGGCCCAAATGAAGCCGACGAGTAGGGCAACAAAAACGTTATTCTTCAAAAGCGCAAAAGAAAGCAAGTCTTTCCGAATATTATCTATTTGTATACGAGGTATTAACAAATGATTTGAATCTAATAACGGGATTATTGACATAACTATGAATTATTGGCGAATATTTGAAAATCGCCAAAATTTGATTGATTAAAAATTTCATTTTGGAGCAGTTTTTCAATAAAAACTTTTCCTACTCGGTATAACTCGGAATCACTTGAGATGAACATTTCTGAAAATTGGAAACGATGTTCTTTTCAAGGATATAAAAATTAATTTGGGGCTCTTATTTACTGCGAAGAAATAGCCCGATCTATTTCGTTCAAATCGCAACGCCGCCGTGTAAACAACCGCAGATAATCCAATTATTCTTTTATTATCGAAGCCATAATTTCTTCAAAATCTTACCGCTTTGAGCTGTGCTTTATCAGAAACTCAATATGTTACCCTTACCTTCTGAAACCAGTGATTAAGGAGTGATGTTTCCATTATTTTTGTTTCAAATCGCCATGTTCACTTGAAAAGTGTTTACAACGTCCGGCTTGACCATTTACAATACTCGGAGCTGTTCATAAATCATCGCAAACCATCGCAACTCTATATTCTGCTTCCATACAACTCCAGTATACACAAAAGTCTTTTTAGCACGATAAACCAAGATGCTTTGATTGCTTACAGTTTCAGTTAAGAAACGTTTGGCTCCCCAAATGGCACAACGATGTTCACCAACGAAGTCGTGTGTCATCACTCATGTTTGTCACGCAATCACACTAAACGTGCACAGGACACCCAGACAGGCATTCGTCTGCAGACATCGCTGTACCGAGTGCAGGGCCAACTAATATTTATTTCTTAGTCAGTGTTATGTTTTAAACAAAAACCTGCGCGAATTCACTTAAAAAACGTAGTAGATCTCTTTTGAGTGTTTTGAATCAGTGCCATTCTGAAAAACTACTTTTTGACGTTTTCGTAAATTTAGTCACCCCCTGGTACTGACTATACATGCGTTGTTATCGACTCTATTTCCACGACTACGCGCTTGCAAAGATTCTATTTATCAATAGGTACTTTAAGCATGACGTTTAACGGCAAACGGCAAACGCAAGCTTGCCTTTCATTTTGTTACCTATTTATGGAATTCTTAAAAAAATCCTGCACAAAAAATAAAATAAAATAAATCAAACCTACTTAATTCCGTGTACACACGCCTAGAGACAGACGACAGAAATTGAATTTTTGACGTTCGCGGGAAAAACAAACGTCATGCGTAACCTCTCAAATGACGAACTTCCCAGTTAACTAAAACAACTAGTTGGAAGTTAATTGTCTAGTGCTCCGTGATTATATACATCACCTACGTGTCCCTAGTGGATCGATAAGGTCTACCATGACCTTCAGTGGCAGGCAGACAGGTTCCACGGTGAGGCGTTCTTTTCTAATGACACTGGAAAAATTCTACCGACTATGTAAACAGAACAACAGACTAACAATTTCGTGCTTTATCTAAGCACTTTGATAAAGATCGAGATACCGAAATATTGGAAGGCAACGTGAATATCGATGCCCGCGCTAAAATGAGATCGACTTCCGATTCAACATCATTCACGCCCACAGCCTGTTTGTGTGCTGAGATGTCTTTCTCACATAAGCGCAGAGGGACTATAAGAGAAGCTTTTCCTGCAACTCGACTTCGCTTATCTTGGGAGCAGCATCCCCCAACTAATCTTTGAGAGGAGCAATTGATTTCCATTTGGTACGCTCACCTCTTAAAAAAATCGGCGGCCAAACGAAAACACCATTTTAGTTTGCTTTGGAAAATTTATGGCTCGATATCTCTGTCTACCCTGCAAGCCGTCACAATTTACAAAATAGGATAACACATTTTTTTACGTCGTTAAAAATTAATGCAGTGAAATTTCCTCTATGCTGTAGTAACATATACCTAATTCATTTAGCAGTCTAGGGTGACGCATGAGTGGTATCGCGCTTAAAAAATGCAAACAACGGTAATTTTAAATTCTGGATTTAAAACTTTTTCCCGGAAATAAAAAATTAGGGGATAAGAAGGAAACAAAATAAGAGCGTATTGGTAACCGAGCCTCCTTTCGAGTGACATGTTATTGCGTGACACCATCGCAAAAAACGAACGTCAATGATTCATTTCATCTGTCAGGATGCTCTGGCTCGTTCTATAAAAGAAAAACTTCCATTCTTATTGTGAAAGGAAGACTTGTAAAATGTGAGTGTTCCAAGCTGAAATATGGTTATAACTGTCCAGCAATGCGACGTTTCCGGCAGGAACCTTCGTGAGATGTTTTCACTGTGATTTGGTATACACCGCCTGTAGTGCTGTACTATCGAAGCTGTTGTCAAGTCTCTTTATAACAAGATTGAGGCAAGGAACCAATCTTAGAAAGGTGTTTTTCGCCAGGTGAGCCTAAGAAGTCCAGTTTACAATCTAGTATAGGTCAAAGCGATAAGATTTTGTTGGAATTATGGCTTCGATAATAAAAAGCCTAATTGGATTATCTGCGGTTGTTTACATGGCGGCATTGCGATTTGCACGAAATAGACCGGGCTACTTCTTCGCAGTAATTAAGAGCCCCAAATTAATTTTTATATCCATGGAAAGAACATTCTTTCCACTTTGGAAAAATGCTCATCTCAAGTGATTCCGAGTTATACCAGGTAGGAAAAATTTTTATTGAAAAACTTCTCCAAAATGTAATTTTAATCAATCAAATTTTGGCTATTTTCAAATATTCGCCAATAATTCATAGTTATGTCAACAAGCCCGTTATTAGATTCAAATCATTTTTTAATACCTCGTATACAAATAGGTAAAATTCAGAAAGACTTGCTTTCTTTTGCGCTTTTGAGGAATAAAGGTTTTGTTGCCCTACTCGTCGACTTCATTTCGGTCATTTTATGGCGGTTGGGGCTCGATACAGTGTTTGGTGATTTTCTAGAAAATAAAAACAGCTCTGAACAAAATAATTATACCACGTTTATAGACTTACCCTAAGGTATCTCTGAGCGAAATATGAGGATAGTGATTTTTTCGATCATGTGCCACCTCCCACGCGGTGATAAAAAAAATTCGCTCTTAATATATCATTCTGAAGGGAGGAAAGGGAGAGAGGGGACTTTTCATGAGAAAAGAGCAGCCACACATCCTGAAAATTTTACATTAACGAATTAATACAGGCTTTACCTTTCCTCAGCCCTTATATGGTACCACCTTGAGCAGTGTAGATACACATTTTGAGTCTAGCATGGGTAGAGTTTATGGAAAACTTATACATATTTTTCCTTATGTGCCTAGATCATCAACAAGGGTGTTAACCCTTCAACTCCCAGATCAAATTTGTAATGCTTCTTACTGTCAACCATACAATTCTTGTAATGTTAGTTCAGAGAATTTAGTATTGGATCAACTAATTATCCCCAAATTGATATTTTTCTTCATTCTCATCACTTATCTGGTTGATATTGTGTTGATATTGTAAGGAGAAATTCTGTCTTGGTCACTCATGGGAGTTAAAGTGTTAAATTTTGACATAAAAGCTGAAAGATTGCACGGGTTTTATCAAGAAAAGTGAAGTCGCTGAGTGAGCAAAAGAACACATAGCACTTTGTTTGACACATGGCCAAGATCACTTTTTACTTTTGGGCTTTGAGGTCCCTTTTGGTTCAGTTTGTGTTTTAAGTAGTTGACAGTTGTTTTAAGCCATCCCATTTAACTGGAAAATAATTTTCTGAATCTGTCAGTTGTTGAGTAGAGAAATCATGAATATCTAATGAACTTCATCTTCCCTGTATGCACTACATGTATAAGTTGCAGGCCAAGCCTTTTACCCTTTTAAGTATAAGATATACATGCCATTTCTAGTGTGTTATATTATTTGCACAAGGTACTATCATGGTAACACATTTTTCTTTTTGTATTTGATGAACGCCTCAAGACAAGCATGATATTAATTAGCTGGTATTCATTTTGCAGCAGCAGGACCTAATACAGCTGTGTATGCAGCTTCCAAACATGCTCTTCAGGTGATTGACTAGAACTGACATATTGCACTGTTTCTGTTACTGATTATACGATATATATTACCAAATATACTAAAGCATTACAGGCAGGTATTGTGTCCACTTTTCATGACTTCTTAAAGGACATTTAATATGTCTTTGGATATATTCTGATCAAGTTTGGCTACTCATAGACTTGGGCTGGTATGCAGAGTTTGAGCCAGGCCGCGCCATTGCGCCAATCCCGCGCTGCAATTGAAATTGTCCCTTAAAAAAACGGTCAAGGGGACAATTTGTCCCCTTCAAAATTTAGGGAAAAAACTCGAAAGGAAGCAAACACGAAGAGTTTTATCTCGATACAGAAATTGCAGGCTAAAACAGAACGTGGAAAGTATATTTTCTTGCACGTTTAGAGTTCATTCTAAAGTCACGTTTCAGTCACACTTTACTGAACACGTACGTCTCATGCTCAACCAAGCGTGGTGAACGCACGTGGCAATCTTTACTATGCTTTTCACAAACATGCGAACTCAAAAGTTCAAAAGCTGCCTTCACAATTACGTTTTTCGCTGCCCTCAATCATAATTACGATCACAAGCAACGAACCTTGAAACACAGAAACACACGAAACGGATTGAAATCCACCAATCACAAATCACAAACCATGACCTTTTGAACCCGTGAAAGTAAAGTTTTGTTTCCTAAGAGTTCCGTTAAGATGATTGACGGCAGCGAAAAACGCAATCGTCAATTGGCTTTTGAACTTCAAAATTCGCATGTTTGTGAAAAGCGCAGTAACATGTCACATCGAAAACGTGTTCGATCATTAGAAAGCTTTTTCGCTCGGAATCGAAGCCAGAGTGAATCAGAGAAAAATGATACAGAAGAAGAACAGTGTATTAATCAGGAAGAAACGAATGAGGATCGAAGGAAACCGAAGAAATCGCGAACTTTCCTGAAAACTTGGTTGCGAGATCACACATGGTTGCGCTATGAAAAAGAGGCGATGTTCTGCTATTTTTGTCGGAAATCTAAGAAGACAAACCCCTTTGCAACGGCAGAAGGGTGTACAAATTTTAGAACCTCAACTCTGCAGCAACTCTTTTCTACAGCCCTTCAGTTTTGGGCTAGAACCAACTGAAGAATTAGTACATTTACGTTTACCAGTGATTAAGAAAGGAATTGAAGTTTACAAGGCGATGCCGGGACGAGATTCTGCTGTGTAATGTTTTGAAGTATAAAGCATAGTTATTGATCCTCTGTTTAAATATGACGAGAAAAAGAAATTTGACATCAATAACAACTTTTCTTTTTTGTATCACTTTTCTTGTATTACAAGTCTTACAAGGATCAGGTAAAAAAAATGTTTTTGTCGGCTTGCCTGTATGAATGTAAAAAAAGAAAATGTTGAATAAAAATTAATTTGTCTGTCCCCCTAAAAATGAAAATGTCCTCCAAAATTTTTGCTTTTTGCTAAGGGGACAAATTGTCCCCCAGTGATCAAATACTAGCTCAAACCCTGGACTCATAGGAGCACCCTTCGAAAAGCCACATTCTGGGTGAACTAGGCGCACTCTACTATGTCTCTTTGAATTTGAGACTCAGTACGACTTCAATAGCTGCGTATTCCGTTGAGCGAGCTAATAAGGATCGAATGAAACTGTGCTTACGTTGAGCGCGTTACGATAAGAGCTTCTGAAATTTTTCGTTGTTCAAAGAACATTCTCTTTGAAAATTTTGATAAGAATTTATGAAATTTGCGGAAAATAATTAGGCGAAAGAGTCATGAAAAGTGGTTCTTTTTTTCTTAAATATTGTTACTTGACAACAATTTACTTACAATTTTTTGCCTAATCAAGCTACGGGCATGCCATGGAGAGAACAGGTAAAATCAGTGGGTGGGCTTAAAACTAGAGACAATCAGAAGGACTTTTCATGCCTGTCTGTTTGTCTGATAGACGTCATGACAGTTAGTTAGCTTGGGGTGAAAAAGATAAGATCAATTGCTATATATAGGTGGAATCAGATAAATGCAGATGGGTGGAATCAAATCACCATGAGAGAGCACACTGTTCTTTGCAGTGGGAAATGGCTTTCATAGTACAAGCTTTAAAGGCATCTGAGCACTTTTCAATCACTGCATTTATATGAAGCCCATTGCTCTGATGTTTGCTCCGCCATTATCTGTTGAGGCAAAATTTCCACACTTGATACTATCGTCCGGAAAACAGTTAATACCAAATCTGATTCTAGAATCGCATGAGAAGCAGTCATCTTCATTGTCAGCGACCATGAAATTCTTGCTTGAGCATTTCTCCTATAAAAGCATTCAGCACTGAATCCTTCCTTACCACAGTAATACTACAAAGATGCTTGTAAACCAATAGGCGACTTTCACGAGTCACGACTCATTTTCATCAGTCCAATGCTTTGAGTGATAATCAAGGGTGGTCTGTCAAGGAATTAAACATTCCGGAACTCACATCTTTTACCTGATTGAGTTATGATTTGGATATATTTCATAAGCACTGAATTTATGGTACAAAACGATACTGTACAGCGGCGGAATGAGTGCGCATGCTCGGCGGATATGGCGCTTTCAGGGAGCGTTTTGTGACTCTAGCGTGAATAATTTTCGTTGATGAACGAACAGAAAATCGTTTCACACTTTTTTGGATAGTAATTAATGTGAAACAAGTAAACAATTAATGGAGGTTGCTCTTAGGGAAAGGTCTGAAGGTTAGGAAGCATTTTTTTAAATTAAAGGTCATCGTAAGCAGTTTTAAATTTAGCCAGAAAGCAAAGGCAATAGCAGTCGCTACAAAATTCGTCACCGTGTTACGGATGCTCTACTTAGTCCATAAATTCACATCTGTGACAGCAAATTTTTCTCTGTTCGGTGAGTATGTGACGGGAAAGTTTCCACAGAAATTTTCTTGAAAACGGCTACCTTATCTGTTTTGCAAAATGAAAGCAAACAATGGAAATTTTTAAAATGCCGCCATTTTTCCGCAATACTGTTACTGAAGAAATAATGTCGTTTCCATTCCTTTGCACACGTAAAATTTCTCGCGCGTTACAAGCATGCTCACTTATTGTGCCACTGTGTCGAACAAAACTGAGTCTTGTGTAGCATGCGCAGTATGCCTCACCTCTTTCACAGTTTTCTCCCCAAGAACCATCTTGACACACACAGAGGTATTTTTTATATGTAAATCCCCTCAGGCACGTCCCATTAAACATGCAAGGATCACTGGAGCAAGGGCTCTGATAGGTACAAAAAAGGTGAAGGAGAAATTATCTTAAGCTCTTTATAAAACCGATGATGGGAAAAAAAGTTACATCACAACCCCTCCACCTAGATGGTTTCATTGATTACTTGAAGTACCAGCGTGAGCTATCTTCTAAAATTAACTCTTGTTATCCTGTTGATAAATCAATCCAGATGCTTTCAAAACGAGTAAAACTTAACGCTGATGACCATCCATGTAATTTCAGTTAACAGGGGAAAAAAGGGCGTCTAAGCTTTTCACTAAAGTGTGAGGACTGAAGTTGGCACATTTTTGGGATCGAATTACATTTGTGTACATTACTTCGCAGCAGAGTATCAACATAGCTGGCGTTCGGGGTGAAAAGCTCTGTAACTTAATTTGTAACCTTGACACCATCACTAACCTATTACCCAGAGCGCAAAACTTCGCCGTTGTTTAAGTTTGCATGCTTTTGTCTCTCTCCGTGATCCAACAAAAGTTCTCGACAAGTGATCCTCTTTCTCAGCTCTGTCATCAGACAATCTGCAGAATTACATAGAGGTATACGTAATTTTTTCGGTAATCTTACCTCAGTAGCAGTGTAGGTAAACCCATCTCGTGGTTTCAGGTCTTCAGGATGTCTAACGTGATCAGAATCGCTCAACTGACATAGCACTTGATCGTTTATTGATGGACCGATGTTAAATGATGCGCAGCTATTATCAATTACACACTTTCCTCTACAGGAATGACGCATACCCACGTGCAAAGTAATGTTTTTAATCACGTGACCCACGAGGGCGCGGCCATCTATTGATGGGGTAAATTTCAGAGATCGGCAGGAATCTGCAGAGAAGTGGGATAAATAGTGATATTAAAGCAACGATAGGAGTAAAAAAAGTGAAAAAATATATGTATAAAACGAAGTGAATCTGACGAAATCATCAAAGCGCTGTCCTCAATTAGTTACTGATCATGTGAGAAACTTATGATTGTTTAAGACTCAAAAAGTAAACGTACCGGTTGTAAACGTTGTTATGACAGGAGTTTCGAGCTAAGATGATTTTTGCACTTGGCGAGCATATTTTTGCTATATAAAAAGAGCTGTTTTAGCATGTTAGAAAAAGAAAGCGAGTGCCTCCCAAGCAAGTTGTACAATTCTGACTACTACGTTTTATCAAATGTTCTGTTTGTTTTTCTTGTACGACTCCTTTCACATCTTAAACTCTTCAGTCACTTTTTCTATTTCAAGAAGAGTGGCATGGATAGCAACAGCACACGATTGAGTTGTGGCCTCCATTACTATACCAAAGGGCATCAGTGCTATGGTGCGCAACCAGGAACAAAGAATTTTTCATCAATCCTTTTTTTAAACAGAAGTGCTGCCTCTACCATCCTTTCACTAAATGGAAATAGATGGGAAGGCCGGCGTACAAATATCAGCAGATGTTCTCCAGAACAAAAAACAAAAAAACATACAAACAAACTAGGGAGCCGTGTCCCTAACGACCACTGGCGCGATTTGTTGTTCGCCTGCTTTCACTTGCCTCCTCTGACTCAGGGCCTGGAGCAACCTAAAAGCTAAGTGGTGTCACGGCATTAGATTGAATAATTAAAAAGAGCAATTTTCGTTTACCTCTATGACAGCCGTGCAGCTCTGCTCTCATTGAAATATGGCGATTCCAAGCTACCGGTCGGAAACGAATGTAGCGCGCAATGACTGGTGGGTTTAAGACGTTTACCACAACGGTGTCTTTGTGCGTGTTTCCATTAAACTCCTTAATAGGATAAATTAAGAATTAATAATAAATCAGCCCTTGAAAATAATTACTGATAGTGGATAAAATTCAAGAATTGGCAGCTTAGACATGCCAGTTTTGATCAACACCCTAACTCCTTAGATCTGATTGGTGATTCTCCCTAATAGCTGCAATACATTTCCATGTAAATAACAGTTATGACAATTTGGTGTCATATCATGATAAACACTCATATCTGTTAAGT
Organism: Pocillopora damicornis; assembly: GCF_964200805.1. Lineage (NCBI taxonomy): Eukaryota > Metazoa > Cnidaria > Anthozoa > Scleractinia > Pocilloporidae > Pocillopora > Pocillopora damicornis. The sequence goes on from NC_142676.1 coordinate 8,597,334, forward strand.
TTGTCTGAGTATTCTCATGAATTGCTTGATGGATAATGTATGGATATTAAAAAGAGAAGTTAAGTGTTGATCACTTCTGGGTTTTAAGGGATTAACAAGAGGAATTAACTCTCTTTTCTGAGAGCTTTTCCTCTAGTTAAGCTGTCAAGTACGCTCGGTTCATTCATGCTTCCAACTGATCTTGCTAAGGATATCAAAACCTTATGTACATGTGGTCCACTTGGTACTCTTTCTTTTTAAACACATTTTAAAATTATTTTAATCATTCTGGCGAAAAGACGCATGCACGAACAAATGTATGGGAGTATACGTTCTGAGAACATTCGCATGAAATTTGCAATCTTACTTTATCGGCACTTTGTCCTTCTTCCTTGAAATATTGCAAGCTTCCTTCATCATTACCATACTGCAGTTTGTACTTTGTAACCCACTGATTAACTCCATTCCTTCCCTGCGTTCCTACGCGAGTAAGTTTGGTCTGTTGATCTCTCAGATCAATCTGCAGCCACTGTTTATCATTATTTTTCCTCGTTGACCAGGCTCCTCGTTTTTCGGGGCCTTGTTCATGATGTAGTCTGCCATTTTTGGGGCTAAGACTGCTGTCCCATTGGGAAGAGGCGCTAATTTGACTGTCAGATATTGCACCATTTTCCATGCCAAGAGGGTACGTGTATTTGCATTCTAAAAGTTTATCCAGTAGTAAAAAAATAAGCACAAATACGTCTTCTAACGACAAAATAAATATCTTGCGTTCAGAAAAATCCAGCCCCTGGAAGAACAGGTGCTTAATTAACATCTTCACATACAAATACTTAAGATATTGAAGGGAAAGGTTGTCTATCCTCTCAAAACCTCCAGAAAATATCGAGTGACCAAGATTGATAATTAAAGCAAATTTAGCACAGAAACTTCGTAGACACTTACATTAGGTTATTTACCTTCTGAAGCAGTGGTACAGTGGAAAAGATAACTTCCCCAGAAGAAAAACGATAAGGTGCGAGCTAACTCAAAATGGTGTTTCATTTTCAGCAATGATGCAGGATAATTAATCAGGTCTTTGATCGCAGTACAATCAACCAACCACAGAAAGTTGATAGACAGTGAGAGCCTGTTCATCAAATAACAATAAAGTCAGCTTACTTAGCCGGATAATTAACTTTTCCATTTACTTAACCTGAGGATAAATTTTGAGATAATATCTACTCTTTAAATTTGTTTTTCCCATTTTTTAGAGCGGAGTCACATCCTACTGTTTAAAGTACATAAGCATTCTGAGTTTGGCTAACATCTGCCCCAACCAAATTAACCAATCAGAACGAAGCCATGAAGCTTGAACGTGATGTTACCAAACCCTTAAATTTTAATCAACGAGCCTTCAAAATTTACCCTTATCACGCATATGAAGTACTAAAATAATTTAAGTTAAGAACTTACCATCTCGATTATTACGGGAAAATATATTGATTTTTCTATATGGTTGTTTGGAATATATTTATTCGTAAACTTTTCATATTCAACCATTTTTATTTTATTCGAGTTCATTCAAGTTCTTTCAGTCTAAGTAAATCAAAAAATATATAAAAAGCCACAGTGGTTTTTGAGTAGTAAACTAAGAGATTCTTGTTTTGTTGCTTGCTTTCATTTTACAGCTACATGTCGGTACTTTTGTTGACCACTGTCTGTGAAATTTTTGGGTAAATATAATTTTTAATGGTCTTTCTGGAAAAATTAGCTCTCATGGTAGTTGGCAGCTGAGTTTTTGCTCGTAATTTCAGTTTCCTTTCGTACGATAATTTCCCGCACCAACTTTGCATAGATAAGCCGAAATTTTTACCTGCTTTTCCACTTTTATTTCCTAAGCTGTTCTACTTTAATTAAGAGAGGTATATTTTCAATATCAGAGCTGTGAATTCTCACCTCAGTTTCCTACTTTTAACGGCCTAGAGTTTATTGAACCTCCTCCTTAATTTGACAATTCTCACACCAGTTCATACTTAAGCAAGTACATTGTAAAGCTTTTTCGATTACATAGACGACTGCGTGCCGATTACATTGATTACGAAGTTGAGTATACTAAAGGTCATGTCAGTTGTTGGCCTGACTTAGTAAAAAAGTCTACCGTGGAACTAAAACGCTGTCTTATCCTTGACGTCCGTAAAAGCTCGCTTGAAGTAGATCGCCGTGTACTAGGAAATCGTGACGAGTTTCCGTTCTCACTGCCGAGTTGTCTCTACAAAGCTATTTTTCCCCCATTGTTGTTGTGCCTTCTACGAGAGTTCAGTTTATCTTTACACAATAGCGTCTGAAGACTATTACAAAAATGCTGAGTAGCGTAACATCACACCACAAAAAATTATAACGATTTAAAAAAATAGAAAAAAATTATCCAGCCGTCGACATGACGAACAATTTGGTTGTTTTTACGCAAATTCGTTAAATCGAGGTTTTCGATATAATGAACCCTCGATATAACGAAGCAGTTTTGCCAGTCCCTCGGCATTTCGTTAAATCGAGGTTCGACTGTATATAGCAATTCAAATTGCACAGTTTCGGCATTACACGAAAAAATTTTCTGTCAGATAGCTGCAAACTTAGATATTAACTTTCTCTTTGTCTTCCGAGTAATGTAAAACATGTTTGTCTCAAGGACATCTGCGGTCTTCTGTTGACCAATTTCATGTCTCACAGTGAAAATCTTATTTGTCTCGAACTATTCTCCTTCTTTGTTATGATTTCTGTTACCTTTTTATTCACGGGTTCTTCCCTTGCCCATGTTGTGAATGTTGGGAATCGTTGCAAAAATCAACCAACAAAGTATTCTCTTTAAAAAATATACATTTTGAGAGTGTCTCCGCCTGTATCCTTGCATTGATAATAGAGAACAATTCAAGTTTAAGAAGTAATTAATAAAAGATATCAGATATATGTTATAATTACCCGACTATATTCAACAGCTTGTGTTTCTTAAATTTCGATGTAACGTTTGACATCAAACTTGAAACGGTTTTCTTTACTTTTAAAATTCAGATTTCACTTTTGCGTTCATGATGTGAAACGTACCTCCAGGAGACTAATAACTGAACTTCTCGTTTGATATTTTTTCGATATTTGCTCTTCATTCTTTTAAAACAGACCCCACAGGTAGACTTTTTTTGTTATGCCGACTAAGAAATTGAAGATGATTGACGTTGCATGGTGATGGCCAGTTGTTCGTGCTTTGTTTGGTGTTTTGTTGTTCCAAAATTAAACAAGCTCAATCCGAATGCAACTTCTGCAATTCTTTGAGTAAATTTCGTAGCTCCTGAGGGCAAATTTTTTAACGAGACCACAACACAGCAACACAGCTGTCAAACGTGGAGCATGCACAAGTGAATCATTTTTGGCCGACTCCGTCAATTTCCTGTGAAACATTTCAAAGGAAAACAGTTGTCGCGCAAAGCTATAAGAAACAATCGAAACGTTCGTAAAAATAAGGGCAAGTGACCAGACATTTCAAGAAGTTAGAAAAATACAAGTCATGCCGTCAAGAGACTTACTTTGGTAAAGTCATTCTGTTGCTCTTACTTCCTCACCTCAACACCTGGGTGCCCTGTGGTACTGCTGTCTTTTAGACCCAGGTCTCCCATTTGGTCAGTCGTTAGTGTCCACGAAACCTGTCTCGCTGTTCAAGGGTGAACAGCGAGACAGGTTTCGTGGACACTAACGACTGACCAAATGGGAGACCTGGGTCTAAAAGACAGCAGTACCACAGGGCACCCAGGTGTTGAGGTGAGGAAGTACAGCTACCGTTTAAAACCTTAAACTATACAGGGGCCGACAAATGTGCGCTCGGCACAAAAGAAGGTCGATCTCATCTTCAGGACCGGTAAATTTGAAAGCCGACTCGTGACTTGCGATATTCTTCGTGCATGAAAGTAAAGGGACAATTTCCGTTTCACGCTTTCGATCTCTAGTGTTGTAACCACAAACTCCGCCAATAAGCGACTTGAACGAACAACAACCTTCCATTTTTTATGTAACAAAGTTGAGCGTGTAAGGGCCTGTTGACATAGAGGTGGGGGACCCCAGGTAGGTGAGATAACCCGCTTAGCTATGGTCGAAAAATAAAACGCGTTTACATGCAATCTTACAACCCCGGGGTGCTGGGGTGAGGTTTCTTGAGGTTGTTGTTGCGCTTGCAATTAAGGAGTTTGAGCAGAGGCGTCCCAAGCTCACATCTCGAAAAAGACGAAGGATTAATTCTCGGACACATATGTATTTATTCATGAATGCGTCACGCGTTGTGTTACGCGGTGTTTAGTTTCGCGAGGAACCATTGACTTAATACGTTATACGGAATAGTTTGGGAAACCAAATATGGTCGATTTACAACGCTAAATATTCCGAAATGTGAATAATTTACACTCCTTGTGTGTCCGTTGCAGTTTCTGGTGATTTCTGCCATGAGCCGGCTAGGAAATGTACAAAGTTTTAAAACACACATGTTTCGCTTTTGAGCTTTTTGCCATGAGCGCGACCCCGGCTAAGCGGGTTACCGCACCTTTACACGTTTAAATAGCAAACTGTCACCCCAGCTGACCGGGTTACCCTACCTGGCAGACCGGGCAACCCGCCTAGGCGGGTCACCCCCACCTATCATGTAAACGTGATCAAAATAAAATAAGAATTTATATGGACAGGCGGGTTACCTCACCTACCTGGGGTCCCCCACCTCCATGTAAACAGGCCCTAAGTTAGTGTATTTGTGAAAAACAAAGTCCGAAGCCCCGCCTCTAAGCAAACAATAGGCATAGTGTTATCACCATAAGCGGTTTACTTAGGCTTATTATTTTTAGCAGTTACTAAATTTAGCTTTTTCAGCGAGTATTAGCAAAGGCCCGATCTCCGCGACATGTAAGAGATTTCGATGTTCGCAACGACAAAAAAGCTGAGTAGCAGAGTGACGTCTTTTTACTTTCCCCTTCCCCTACCCCCTAAAAAACAACTTTCCATTGTATGATTTGCATTGCGTGACGACTCTCCGTATACAACACTTCGTTGACACGTGTGTAGTGTCACTTTTAAAAGCATCGATCAGATCTACTGCACCACAAACTGAACAACACTCACAGTCAACTGAACCGCTGGATAAGATGCCACAGTGCAGAAAGATGTCAAAGGTTGGTGACCGTTCGCAGATTGACAGGCAGTTTCATCTGACGTTATAAATAAGACGAGCGACAAGATAACCACAATATAATGGTCTTTGGATCTTTCTTCTACGGCGAATGAGGTTAGAGCATTTGGAAATGTGTACCCATGTACATTTTCCGGCCTCATATGGGTTGAGACATATTAAAATATGTGTGTGACTTGCGACTGGAATGTTGACCGCGAAAGGTAAAATAACTGCATTTTAACGGACTTTGAAAAGCTTTTGTATCGCTTTCAATCATTTGCCCGAAGTAATATTTACAGTACTATTGAGAACATCTTTCCGTTATTCTACCGCCAAAAGCTTAATCCATTTGAAGGTTTAGCACATGCTGAAAATTAACTTTACTCACAAAGTACTTTTACTGAAGAGAAATGTATGCTTTCGAAATTAAATTATTTTACACGCAAAGAGGAACGCAGTGTTTACAAAAATCATTTTGTGAGGCCTTTTGAGGTTGAAAAAGAAGATTTGAGTGTTAAAACGACGAGATAGCGATTCGTTTTTGAATGCGAAGCCCTCAAACTTGTGCAATAATTTGTTGCTAAAAATGACGATTTTAACGGAATTTTATTTGTATTTTTCTCTGAAATAAAAAGATTTTTTGCCAAAAAAAGTATCCAGTGATTTTAGTTATAGTCTAGCCTATCTAATATTAAAATAAGAAAGAAATCGAATTTTTCACCCTTGCCGCGAACTTTAGAATTTGTCTGATTTTTACAGACAAGCGCTCTTAATAATTTCTTAGCCGGCATAACAAAAAACGTCAACCTGTCGGGTCTGTTTTAAATAATGAAGAGCAAATATCGAAAAATATTGTCTCCTGGAGGTACGTTTCACATCTTGAACGCAACAGTGAAATCTGAATTTTAAAAGTAAGGAAAACCGTTTCAAGTTTGATGTCAAACGTTACATTAAAAAATTTAAGAAACACAAGCTGTTGAAGATAGTCGGGTAATCATAACATAACATATCTGATATCTTTTCTTTAATTACCTTTTATACTTCAATTGGTCTCTATTATCAATGCAGGGATACACGCGGAGACACTCTCAAAATGTAAATTTTTTTAAAGAGAATACTTTGTTGGTTGATTTTTGCAACGATTCCCAATATTCACAACATGGGCGAGGGAAGAACTCGGGAATAAAAGGTAACAGAAATCATAACAAAGAAGGAGAATAGTTCGAGACAAATAAGATTTTTATTGTGAAACAAGAAATCGGTCAACAGAAGACCGCAGATGTCCTTGTGAAAAAAATATTTTACATTACTCGGAAGACAAAGAGAAAGTTAATATCTAAGTTTGCAGCTATCTGACAGAAACATTTTTCGTGTAATGCCGAAACTGTGCAATTTGAATTGCTATATACAGTGGAATCTCGATTTAACAAAATGCCCGAGGGACTGGCAAAACTGGTTCGTTTTATCGAAAACCTCGATTTAACGAATTTGCGTGAAAACAACCAAGTTGTTCGTTAAATCGACGGCTTGATGATAATTTTTTTCTATTTTTTTAAATCATTATAATTTTTTTGTGGTGTGATGTTACGCTACTCTGAATTTTTGAAACAGTCTTAAGACGCTATTGTGTGACGATAAGGTTTTCGTGCACAACTGAACTCTCGCAGAAGGCACAACAAAAATGGGGGAAAAAAAAAGCTTTGTAGAGACAACTCGGCAGTGGAAACGGAAACTCGTCACGATTTCCTAGTACACTGTGATCTAGCTTTTACGGAAGTCAAGGATAAGACAGCGTTTTGGTTCCACAGTAGACTTTATTACTACAACTGACATGACCGTTAGCATACTCAACTTCGTAATCAATGTAATCGGAACGCAGTCGTCTATGTAATCGAAAAAGCTTTACAATGAACTTGCTTAAGTATGAACTGGTGTGAGAATTGTCAGGAAGAGGATACAATAAACTCTAGGCCATTAAAAATAGGAAACTGAGGTGAGAATTCACAGCTCTGGTATTGCAAAAAAAAAGGTTTTGATAACATCACGTTCAGGCTTCATGGCTTCGTTCTGATTGGTTAATTTGGTTGGGGCAGATGTTGGCCAAACTCAGAATACTTATGTACCTTAAACAGTAGGATGTGACTCCGCTCTAAAAAATGGGAAAAACAAATTTAAAGAGTAGATATTATCTCAAAATTTATCCTCAGGTTAAGTAAATGGAAAAGTTAATTATCCGGCTAAGTAAACTGACTTTATTGTTATTTGATGAACAGGCTCTCACTATCTATCAAGTTTCTGTGGTTGGTTGATTGTACTGCGATCAAAGAACTGATTAATTATCCTGCATCATTGCTGAAAATGAAACACCATTTTGAGTTAGCTCGCACGTTATCGTTTTTCTTCTGGGGAAGTTATCTTTTCCACTGTACCACTGCTTCAGAAGGTAAATAACCTAATGTAAGTGTCTACGAAGTTTCTGTGCTAAATTTGCTTTAATTGTCAATCTTCGTCACTCGATAAATTCTCGAGGTTTTAAGAGGATAGACAACCTTTCCCTTCGGTATCTTAAGTATTTGTATGTGAAGATGTTCATTAAGCACCTATTCTTCCAGGGGCTGGATTTTTCTGAACGTAAGATATTTATTTTGTCGTTAGAAGACGTATTTGTGCTTACTTTTTTACTACTGGATAAACTTTTAGAATGCGAATACACGTACCCTCTTGGCATGGAAAATGGTGCAATATCTGACTGTCAAATTAGCGCCTCTTCCCAATGGGACAGCAGTCTTAGCACCAAAAATGGCAGACTACATCATGAAGAAGGCCCCGAAAAAGGAGGAGCCTGGTCAACGAGGAAAAATAATGATAAACAGTGGCTGCAGATTGATCTGAGAGATCAACAGACCAAAGTTACTCGCGTAGGAACGCAGGGAAGGAATGGACATATTCAGTGGGTTACAAAGTACAAACTGCAGTATGGTAATGATGAAGGAAGCTTGCAATATTTCAAGGAAGAAGGACAAAGTGCCGATAAGGTAAGATTGCAAATTTCATGCAAATGTTCTCAGAACGTATACTTCCATACATTTGTTCGTGCATGCGTCTTTTCGCCAGAATAATTAAAATAATTTAAAAATGTGTTTAAAAAGAAAGAGTACCAAGTGGACCACATGTACATAAGGTTTTGATATCCTTAGCAAGATCAGTTGGAAGCACGAGTGAACCGAACGTACTTGACAGCTTAACTAGAGGAAAAGCTCTCAGAAAAGAGAGTTAATTCCTCTTGCTAATCCCTTAACACCCAGAAGTGACCAACACTTAACTTCTCTTTTTAATATCCATACATTATCCATCAAGCAGTTCAAGAGAATACTCAGACAAACTTATCAGATATGAGTTGTTATCATGATATGACACCAAATTGTCATAACTGTTATTTACATGGAAATGTATTGCAGCTATTAGGGAGAATCACCAATCAGATCTTGGGAGTTAGGGTGTTGATCAAAACTGGCAGGTCTAAGCTGCCAATTCTTGAATTTTATCCACTATCAGTAAATATTTTCAAGGGCTGATTTATTATTAATTCTTAATTTATCCTATTAAGGAGTTTAATGGAAACACGGACGTGGACACCGTTGTGGTAAACGTCTTAAACCCACCAGTCACTGCGCGCTACATTCGTTTCCGACCGGTAGCTTGGAAAAACCATATTTCAATGAGAGCAGAGCTGTACGGCTGTCATAGAGGTAAACGAAAATTGCTCTTATCAATTTTTCAATCTACTGCCGTGACACCACTTAGCTTTTAGTATGCTCCAGGCCCTGAGTCAGAGGAGGCAAGTGAAAGCAGGCGAACAACAAATCGAGCCAGTGGTTATTAGGGACACGGCTCCCTAGCTTGTTTGCATGTTTTTTTGTTTTTTGTTTGGAGAACATCTGCTGATTTTTGTACGCCGGCCTTCCCATCTATTTCCATTTAGTGAAAGGATGGTAGAGGCAGCACTTGTGTTTGAAAAAAGGATTGGTGAAAAATTCTTTGTTCCTGGTTGCGCATCATAGCACTGATGCTCTTAGGTATAGAAATGGAGGCCACAACTCAATCGTGTGCTGTTGCTATCCATGCCACTCTTCTTGAAATAGAAAAAGTGACTGAAGAGTTTAAGATGTGAAAGGAGTCGTACATGAAAAACAAACAGAACATTTGATAAAACGTAGTAGTCAGAATTGTACAACTTGCTTAGGAGGCAGTCGCTTTCTTTTTCTAACATGCTAAAACAGCTCTTTTTATATAAAAAAAAATATGCTCGCCAAGTGCAAAAATCATCTTAGCTCGAAACTCCTGTCACAACAACGTTTACAACCGGTACGTTTACTTTTTGAGTCTTAAACAATCATAAGTTTCTCACATGATCAGTAACTAATTGAGGACAGCGCTTTGATGATTTCGTCAGATTCACTTCGTTATACATATATTTTTTCACTTTTTTTACTCCTATCGTTGCTTTATATCACTATTTATCCCACTTCTTTGCAGATTCCTGCCGATCTGTGAAATTCACCCCATCAGTAGATGGCCGCGCCCTCGTGGGTCACGTGATTAAAAACATTACTTTGCACGTGGGTATGCGTCATTCCTGTAGAGGAAAGTGTGTAATTGATAATAGCTGCGCATCATTTAACATCGGTCCATCAATAAACGATCAAGTGCTATGTCAGTTGAGCGATTCTGATCACGTTAGAAATCCTGAAGACCTGAAACCACGAGATGGGTTTACCTACACTGGTACTGAGGTAAGATTACCGAAAAAATCACGTATACCTCCATGTAATTCTGCAGACTGTCTGATGACAGAGCTGAGAAAGAGGATCACTTGTCGAAAACTTTTGTTGGATCACGGAGAGAGACGAAAGCATGCAAACTTAAACAACGGCGAAGTTTTTCCACCCGGGGTAAGAGGTTAGTGGTGTGGTCAGGGTTACAATTTAAGTTACAGAGCTTTTCACCCCGAAAGCCAGCCATGTTGATACTCTGCTGCCAAGTTACGTACACAAATGTAGTTCGATCCCAAAAATGTACCAACTTCAGTCCTCACACTTTGGTGAAAAGCTTAGACCCCCCTTTTTTTCCTTTGTTAACTGAAATTACATGGATGGTCATCAGCGTTAAGTTTTAATCGTTTTGAAAGCATCTGGATTGATTTATCAACAGGATAACAAGAGTTAATTTTAGAAGATAGCTCACGCTGGTACTTCAAGTAATCAATGAAACCATCTAGGTGGAGGGGTTGTGATGTAACTTTTTTTCCCATCATCGGTTTTATAAAGAGCTTAAGATAATTTATCCTTAACCTTTTTTGTACCTATCAGAGCCCTTGCTCCAGTGATCCTTGCATGTTTAATGGGAAGTGCCTGAGGGGATTTACATATAAAAAATACCTCTGTGTGTGTCAAGATGGTTATTGGGGAGAAAACTGCGAAAGAGGTGAGGCATACTGCGCATGCTACACAAGACTCAGTTTTGTTCGATACAGTGGCGAAATAAGTAAGCATGCTTGTAACGCGCGAGAAATTTTACGTGTGCAAAGGAATGGAAACGACAGTATTTCTTCAGTAACAGTATTGCAGAAAAATGGCGGCATTTTAAAAATTTCCATTGTTTGCTTTCATTTTGCAAAACAGATAACATCCTTGGAAACTTCCCCGTAACATATCCCACTCAACAGAAAAAAAATTTGCTGTCACAGATGTGAATTTATGGACTAAGTAGAGCATCCGTAACACGGTGACGAATTTTGTAGCGACTGCTATTGCCTTTGCTTTCTGGCTAAATTTAAAACTGCTTACGATGACCTTTAATTTAAAAAATGCTTCCTAACCTTCAGACCTTTCCATAACCGCAACCTCCATGAATTGTTTCCTTGTTTCACATTAATTACTGTCCAAAAAAGTGTGAAACGATTTTCTGTTCGTTCATCAACGAAAATCATTCACGCTAGAGTCACAAAATGCTCCCTGAACGCGCCATATCCGCCGAGCATGCGCACTCATTCCGCCGCTGTACAGTATCGTTTTGTACCATATATTCAGTGCTTATGAAATATATCCTAATCATAACTCAATCAGGTAAAAGATATGAGTTTCGGAATCTTTAATTCCTTGACAGACCACCCTTGATTATCACTCAAAGCATTGGACTGATGAAAATGAGACAATTCTTGAACACTTCCTTCTCAAAGATCTGTCTTGGTATATAGATCGACCCACAGCTCAGGTTCATTGTCACCATCAAGCAGACTGACTCTATTTACCAGGTCGTGACTCGTGAAAGTCGCTTATTGGTTTACAAGCATCTTTGTAGTATTACTGTGGTAAGGAAGGATTCAGTGCTGAATGCTTTTATAGGAGAAATGCTCAAGCAAGAATTTCATGGTCGCTGACAATGAAGATGACTGCTTCTCATGCGATTCTAGAATCAGATTTGGTATTAACTGTTTTCCGAACGATAGTATCAAGTGTGGAAATTTTTCCTCACCAGATAATGGCGAAGCGAACATCAGAGCAATGGGCTTCATATAAATGCAGTGACTGAAAAGTGCTCAGATGCCTTTAAAGCTTGTACTATGAAAGCCATTTCCCACTGCAAAGAACAGTGTGCTCTCTCATGGTGATTTGATTCCACCCATCTGCATTTATCTGATTCCACCTATATATAGCAATTGATCTTATCTTTTTCACCCCAAGCTAACTAACTGTCATGACGTCTATCAGACAAACACACAGGCATGAAAAGTCCTTCTGATTGTCTCTGGTATTAAGCCCACCCACTGATTTTACCTGTTCTCTCCATGGCATGCCCGTAACTTGATTAGGCAAAAAATTGTTTCCTTCCGTTACGGAAGAAAATAATATTCAATCAAGTAACAATATTTAAGAAAAAAAAGAACCACTTTTCATGACTCTTTCGCCTATTTATTTTCAGCAAATTTCATAAATTCTTATCAAAATTTTCAAAGAGAATGTTCTTTGAACAACGAAAAATTTCAGAAGCTCTTATCCTAACGCGCTCAACGTAAGCACAGTTTCATTCGATCCTTATTAGCTCGCTCAACGGAATACGCAGCTATTGAAGTCGTAATGAGTCTCAAATTCAAAGAGACATAGTAGAGTGCGCCTAGTTCACCCAGAATGTGGCTTTTGGAAGGGCGCTCCTATGACCAAAACAATTTCTGCAAGGAAAATTTCGTTTGAGTCAGTTTTTACAGCAAGTGCAGTGATTGAAAATTTGGCCTTGTAGGAGCCTCTTGTAAGGCGTCCAACAATGAGCTGCCATTTGGACTCAAGAGGAATCCTCTTTCCGTGGTAAACCTCCACATTTCGCTGAATGGCTGAAGCCACGTAGACCTGATTGGAGGATGTATAATTACATTTTCCACCAATACCATAGTGTACTGGGAGACAGGAGAGGCAAAACAGATGTGATACAACTGCCATAGCTTATAAATTACCTTACCAGTTCCTGACAAGTGGTAGATACTGTGAAAGATACAATTCTATTATTCGTTTTGGAATAGCAATCCACACTTCATTCAAAGCATTTGCCATGGCAATAATAGTAAGATGCACGCATCGTTCTGTTTTGATGGTTGTCACAGGAAAGACTTGATCCCTGCGAGTCTGTAAAGTGAACAAAAAGTTTTTTTTTAAAGTCATACAATTGTGCAAGAGAGAGATGTCCTGAGATGTCCTGTGGAATAAAGAAAACTTAGAAGATTTGATGTCTTAGCTTAATCATCTTTTGCTAAAGTTTTTCAACTGAGTATCTCAAAACCAAAACCAAATCAGGGCGTGAAATTAACTTTTTTTTCTGATAGCCACTTGGCTCCTAAATTCTTCAAAGTGGTAGCCAATTCGAAAAAAGTTGGTCGCCATTTTCAAAGACAAACAAAATCTTTCTTTACGCTGTCAGCGTTCTAGATAGACCCTCCAAAATTAAGTTAGGGAAAAGATCTTTAACGTGCTACAAAGTGGACACTAGGATGGATGATATACAACGTTCAGGCTCATCTAAATCCAAGATGGCGTCTAGTTATCGATCGAGATGCATGGGAGTTACTACATCACGGGCGACGAGCGGGGATAGAAAAAACGACCCAAATACGAGTGGTCAGCGGTGAAACAACTTTCATACTTTATATATAGACAGATCATTTGTAGTGTCAGGAAACAATTGTGCTGTAAAGCCGAAGTGTAAACAGTTTACTTCGCTAAATAAAATGTTAAGCAATTCAAAAGTGTTGATTGTACATATATCTTTTACTGCTTTAATAAACAATGAAGGCATCGGTGGCATCCGAAAGGTACCAAGAAGAATTAAATGTACGTTTTGTAGTTGCAGAAAACAATCATGTTGTAAAGCCGAAATGTTACCAAGTTACACTTCGTTACTTAAAAAGTTAAGCAATTTTCCTCAAGCTTTAACTGGAGCAATACTTCTTATGCTCTATTGACCAACGGAGGCATCGGGAAAGGCATTGCTGACACCGGGAAAGGCATCAAGAAGAATGATATTCACGTTATGTAACTTGTTGTGTGACGAAAAAAACGTATCTTGACTTGTTCAAAGCATTAATCACAGTTGGCTTCCTTTTCACTTGAATTTTGTTTCCACAGCTTAAGATGAGAAATTTAAAATTTCTATCAGCTGACGTTCTTTTACTGCATATTATATCTATTCAATCGCCCCCAATTTACGTGGAAAAAAGGCAAGTAGGAAAACACTGAGCTTCGAGAAACAGCCATGTTAAGGCTAATGTATTTACCATTCCTTAAATATTTACAATCAAGACCACTCGTTTAGGAGACCTTTTCTCAAAAGATCCACACGTGCAAATAATGCTGTTTTCCGTTCGAAATGTTTTTCTTCCTATTCAATTGAACAACTGACTTAGCTTTTAAGCCGAGAAAAAAAATCACAATTATTGAAAAGGTCATAGACAGGCCTACACAGACTCCCCTGTGTGGTTTTACGTTTGCGACGCAAAAGCCTTTAATTAAAGCTTCGCTCTGACGATGATGGGTAACCACGTGCTTCAAGTCGTGTTTTGAAGTTACACATGGCCTCCTGGAAATTTCTTTCCGAGGAGTTTGTTCTTAGAAGTCTGATAGCTTCTCCTTTAATAAAGCCTTTCTTAACACTTGGCGGGTGGCAAGATGAATAGTGTGTATATTGAAAGGTCTCGGTCAGTTTGTAGACTGATTTTTCAGAGATAACACTGTTGTACTTTTCAACATGTTTATTATCACTCTGAAAGCGTGTACATATAAGATCTTTCAGCTCTGAAAAAAAAAAGCCAAATTGAAAAAACGTTATCTGAGGTCTCGTTTGCCGCAAGGCAGTCGACACTTAAAAAACAAACCAAAAAAAACTAAAGGCAAAATATTGCCTTTTGTGACAGCATACCACCCAGGGGTTAAAAAATTTAAAACAAATACTGATGTAAGAATGGAACCTCATCCAAAATCAGCCACTGCTGAAAACAATTTACAAAACGCCTCCGATTATATCATACAAAAGAGGTAAATCCTCAAAGACATACTCGTCAGAGCGAAGCTTTAATTAAAGGCTTTTGCGTTGCAAACGTAAAACCACACAGGGGAGTCTGTGTAGGCCTGTCTATGACCTTTTTAATAAACATTTCGGCTTTACAACATGATTGTCTCTGGAACAACAAATTATATGTCTCTATATGAAGTATAAAAGCTATTTCACCGCTGACCGCTCATATTTGGGTCGTTTTTTCTATCCCCGCTCGTCGCCCGTGATGTAGTAACTCCCGAGATGCATATGCTACGTTTTGGAAACAAACTTAACGAGGAAGTTTGCCTCGGATTTATCTTTGCAAATCTTTTTAATTCACTATATCTCTTGGTAAGGTTATGATGAAACGTTCTAGTCGCCAATTTGGCGACTAACTTTCAGGATTTGGTCGCCAAAGTGAAAAATTTAGTCGCATTGGCGCCTGTATTAGGCGCAATTTCACGCCCTGCAAATGAATCACAACAAACAATCAGAACACAGGTTAACCCTTTAATTAAGATCCCATATCAACATGTATATTCTTGTCACTGTTCTCTATATGTTTCTTATTTTACTGATTGAGAGAATTTGTTCAAACATCAAGACAATTCGTCTTTGGTGATCATTTCATTTATTCTCATGACCTATACATTTGATCAGGTAGTGATATTGTTAGAAGAAATTAGATGCTGGTCACCATTGGGGCTTAATGGGTTAACATCACCATTACCCAATGAGAACTTAGAGTAAAACAAGCAATCTCCCTGAAGTGTGGGAAAATTCAAGTTACCAAGTTGGGATTGATTTAAGTTTTGCATCTCATTGGTTGAGAGGCACCTGATCCTAACCAAGGGAGGGGGGGGGGGGGAGAGGAGGAATGAGTCAGATATGAAGGAGATTTTGAATGTGCGTATTAAAACATGGTGAGGGCAAACCAACATTTCCCCTTGATTTGGTTCAACCATGCATTTATTTTTTATAATAAATAATAGCATGAAAGGTGGATTTCATTAACAAACCTCAATATTCTCTTGCTATGCATTTTCTAAAATGTTTGAATACACTAGGCCAGGGCATACCATTGTGACACCAACATTCTTTTCATGGACTTCTGTGCGCAAAGTATTGAAATAACCCTGTAAATGATACAAGTACATTTATTACATACTGGACAGTAATTTTGTTCTAATTTTATAAGCTTAACTATATGAAGTTTACCCCAACAACCTATACAAGTTTGCCTCGTAAGTAAAAGCAATTCAGCCCCAAATCATTAATTCACAAAACTTTAGCCTGTAGAGCAGGTGTAATTTTGGAGATCAAGTGCTCAGTAATTTCATAACAAAAATTATGGTCCCCATCTTTGATTATAATGGCAGTGAAAGGCTGGGGAGAGAAAGAAATTTGTACCAGGGGGGAGGTCAATGGTCAAAAATAAGAAGAGGGGTGGAGGTGGGGAGTAAAGATTAAACATGGCCAGTAGGATAAATGATGGCGAGCTTAAATGTTAGCTCACCAATGTTTGTCTAGTACCCTTTAACTTCCAAGATCTGATTGTTAATTCTCCCCTCTAGCTGCTACACATTTCCTTGTAAATTAGTTATGAGAACTTGGTGCTAGATCAAGATAGCAGCTTCTACCTGATAAGTTCAAATATTCTCTTTACCTGTTTGCTGAATAGTGTATGGATAATATAGGAAGAAGTTTCATGTTCATCACTTCTGGGAGTTAAAGGGTTAACCTTCATTCACTTTCCAGAAGTCCTGGAAAAACTTGTTAGTCTGTCCTAAGTGTAATTCCTACTACATGGTTGACCTTCCAACCTTTTTTTTATTTATTTATTTTTTGTACTGAATGGAAGATAGGAAGGATTCAAACTCAGAGTGCTTTGAGTTTCATTAAGAACTTGTTCATATCAGCCCAAGTCTATGAGTAGCCAAACTTGATCAGAATATATCCAGACATATTAAATATTCTTTAAGAAGTCATGAAAAGTGGACACAATACCTGCCTGTAATGCTTTAGTGTATTTGGTAATATATATCATATAATCAGTAACAGAAACAGTGCAATATGTCAGTACTAGTCAATCACCTGAAGAGCATGTTTGGAAGCTGCATACACAGCTGTATTAGGTCCTGCTGCTGCAAAATGAATGCAAGCTAATTAATATCATGCTTGTCTTGAGGTGTTCATCAAATACAAAAAGAAAAATGTGTTACCATGATAGTACCTTGTGCAAATAATATAACACACTAGAAATGTCACATATATCTTATACTTAAAAGGGTAAAAGGCTTGGCCTGCAACTTATACATGCACTGCATACAGGGAAGATGAAGTTCATTAGATATTCATGATTTTTCTACTCAACAACTGACAGGTTCAGGGAATTATTTTCCAGTAAAATAAGATAGCTTAAAACAACTGTCAACTACATAAAACAAACTGAGTCAGAAGGGACCTCAAAGCCCAAAAATAAAAAGTGATCTTAGCCATGTGTCAAACAAAGTTGCATGTGCTACGTGTTCTCTGTTCTTTGATAAAAAAATTTTGCTTGCAGAGATATTCTCGTAGGACAACAAAATTTTCTGTTTCCTGTGGGAGTGCAAATCCTTAAATTTTGTTTTTGCTCACTCAGTGAATTCACTTTTCTGGATAAACACGTGCAATCTTTCAGCTCTTATGTTAAAATTTAATCCTTTAACTCCCATAAGTGACCAAGACAGAATTTCTCCTTACAATATCAACACAATATCAACCAGATAAGTGATGAGAAAGGAGAAAAATATCAATTTAGGGATAATTAGTTGATCCAATACTAAATTCTCTGAACTAACATTATAAGAATCGTATGGTTGACAGTAAGAAGAATTACAAATTTGATCTGGGAGTTGAAGGGTTAACACCCTTGTTGATGATCTAGGCACATAAGGAAAAATATGTATAAATTTTCCATGAACTCCACCCATGCTAGACTCAAAATGTGTATCTGTGCTCAAGGTGGTATCATTTAAGGGCTGAGGAAAAGTAAAGCATGCATTAATGCTTAAATGCAAAATTTTCAGCATGTGTGGCTGCTCTTTTCTCATGAAAAGTCCCCTCTCTCCCTCCCCTCCCTTCAGAATGATATATTAAATCCTTCATTACGTTTATGTTGTAATGCAAAACTTTCAGCATGATGTTTATTTTACTCCCACCCCCCCCCCCCCTCCTCTTTGCCCAATCATGTGAGGCAAAACAGCTTTGGTAAGAGAGATTGTCCCTGGTAAATTTGTGTTCAAGACTGAAATATCTACATCAAGATCACTATCCACTGATGAACCCATCTGTAAAATTCCTGCATTATTCACTAGAAAATCAATCCGCAATTAAGAAAACATAGTACATGAACGCTTTGGGTCGAATATCATTGAAATCTGCAGCAGAACACATCAAAGCAGAGATCATGACCTTGCCAAACTGTTGAAGAGCTTTGGTAACGCAGTCTTCGTGAGAAGCGAAATTTGTAATATCCAATGGCACAACAAGAAAGTCTTCCTCAAATGTTAATGGAAAAAGCTTTCCTGCCAAGCCTATGTAACAAGAAAACAAAGACTATTATTTATAGTTATAATATATAACTGAACTTCAATCATTTTTTGGAGCAACTGCAGAATACCCTGCCACTTTGGTCCACCTCATTTACATGTGTCGGGAGGTTTTGAGGATAGAGGCATAACACAATAAACTTATTCAATGACATGTAAGTGAGTTGCCTTCTTTTGGTTTGAAAATTTTTCGAAACTGTTTTGAGAAATTAATTGAAGTATAAAGATTCTTAAGCTCCCGTCCCCCTACGCGACTACTTTCCCTCACCTCGTGTAGAATGAAGTTTTAAGAACTAAAATAACTTGGAGCAAAACTAACACATGCACTGATTTTTCACTCTGTCTAATTCGTCTTTTCTCCTCGCTGATAGCACCAGTTTGCAGCCAAATTCAGTTAGCTTGTACGCTAAAGAGACCTGGGTCTAAAAGACAGCAGGACCACAGGACACACAGGTGTTGAAGTGGGGAAGTAAGAGCAACAAAATGACTTTACCAAAGTAAGTCTCTTGACGGCATGACTTCTATTTTTCTAACTTCTTGAAATGTCTGGTCACTTGCCCTTATTTTTACGAACGTTTGGATTGTTTCCTATAGCTTTGCGCGACAGCTGTTTTCCTTTGAAATGTTTCACAGGAAATTGACGGAGTCGGCCAAAAATTATTCACTGGGCATGCTCCATGTTTGACTGTCGTTTTGCTGTGTTGTAGCCTCGTTAAAAAATTTGCCCTCAGGAGCTACGAAATGGGTAATTAACTCAACGAAATTTACTCAAAGAATTGCGGAAGTTGCATTCGGATTGAGCTTGTTTAATTTTGGATCAACAAAACACCAAACAAAGCACAAACAACTGGCTATCACTATGCAACGTTAGTCATCTTAATAATTTCTTAGCCGGCATAACAAAAAACGTCAACCCGTGGGGTCTGTTTTAAATAATGAAGAGCAAATATCGAAAAATATTGTCTCCGGGAGGTATGTTTCACATCTTGAACGCAACAGTGAAATCTGAATTTTAAAAGTAAGGAAAACCGTTTCAAGTTTGATGTCAAACGTTACATCGAAATTTAAGAAACACAAGCTGTTGAAGATAGTCGGGTAATCATAACATAACATAACTGAGATCTTTTCTTTAATAACCTCCTATACTTCAATTGGTCTCTATTATCAATGCAGGGAAACACGCGGAGACACTCTCAAAATGTAAATTTTATTAAAGAGAATACTTTGTTGGTTGATTTTTGCAACGATTCCCAATATTCACAACATGGGCGAGGGAAGAACTCGGGAATAAAAAGGTAACAGAAATCATAGTAAAGGAGGAGAATAGTTCGAGACAAATAAGATTTTCACTGTGAAACAAGAAATCGGTCAACAGAAGACCGCAGATGTCCTTGTGAAAAAAATATTTTACATTACTCGGAAGACAAAGAGAAAGTTAATATCTAAGTTTGCAGCTATCTGACAGAAACATTTTTCGTGTAATGCCGAAACTGTGTAGTTTGAATTGCTATGTACAGTGGAACCTCGATTTAACAAAAAGCCCGAGGGACTGGCAAAACTGGTTCGTTTTATCGAAAACCTCGATTTAACGAATTTGCGTGAAAACAACCAAATTGTTCGTTATATCGACGGATGGATGATAATTTTTTTCTATTTTTTTAAATCATTATAATTTTTTTGTGGTGTGATCTTACACTACTCTGCATTTTTGTAATAGTCTTTAGACGCTATTGTGTGACGATAAGGTTTTCGTGCACAACTGAACTCTCGCAGAAGGCACAAAAACAATGGGGGAAAAATAGCTTTGTAGAGACAACTCGGCTGTGGAAACGGAAACTCGTCACGATTTCCTAGTACACTGTGATCTAGCTTTTACGGAAGTCAAGGATAAGACAGCGTTTTGGTTCCACAGTAGACTTTATTACTAGGTCAGGCCAACAACTGACTTACGTAATCAATATAATCGGAACGCAGTTGTCTATGTAATCGAAAAAGCTTTACAATGTATTTGCTTAAGTATGAATTGGTGTGAGAATTATCAAATTAAGGAAGAGGATACAAGAAACTCTAGGCCATTAAAAATAGGAAACTGAGGTGAGAATTCACAGCTCTGATATTGAAAAAAAAAAGGGTTTGATAACATCACGTTCAGGCTTCATTGCTTCGTTCTGATTGGTTAATTTGGTTGGAGCAGATGTTGGCCAAACTCAGAATACTTATGTACCTTAAACAGTAGGATGTGACTCCGCTCTAAAAAATGGGAAAAATAAATTTAAAGAGTAGATATTATATCATAATTTATCCTCGGGTTAAGTAAATGGAAAAGTTAATTATCCGGCTAAGTAAACTGACTTTATTGTTATTTGATGAACAGGCTCTCACCGTCTATCAACTTTCTGTGGTTGGTGGATTGTACTGCGATCAAAGAACTGATTAATTATCCTGCATCATTGCTGAAAATGAAACACCATTTTGAGTTAGCTCGCACCTTATCGTTTTTCTTCTGGGGAAGTTATCTTTTCCACTTTACCACTGCTTTAGAAGGTAAATAACCTAATGCAAGTGTCTACGAAGTTTCTGTGCTAAATTTGCTTTAATTGTCAATCTTGGTCACTCGATAAATTCTCGAGGTTTTGAGAGGATAGACAACCTTTCCCTTCAATATCTTAAGTATTTGTATCTGAAGATGTTAATTAAGCACCTGTTCTTCCAGGGGCTGGATTTTTCTGAACGTAAGATATTTATTTTGTCGTTAGAAGACGTATTTGTGCTTATTTTTTTACAACTGGATAAACTTTTAGAATGCGAATACACGTACCCTCTTGGCATGGAAAACGGTGCAATATCTGACAGTCAAATTAGCGCCTCTTCCCAATGGGACAGCAGTCTTAGCTCCAAAAATGGCAGACTACATCATGAACAAGGCCCCGAAAAAGAAGGAGCCTGGGCAGCGAGGAGAAATGGTGATAAACAGTGGCTGCAGATTGATCTAAGAGATCAACAGACCAAAGTTACTCACGTAGGAACGCAGGGAAGGAATGGATTTAATCAGTGGGTTACAAAGTACAAACTGCAGTATGGTAATGATGAAGGAAGCTTGCAATATTTCAAGGAAGAAGGACAAAGTGCCGATAAAGTAGGATTGCAGATTTCATGCAAATGTTCTCAGAACGTATACTTCCATACATTTGTTCGTGCATGCGTCTTTTCGCCAGAATAATTAAAATAATTTTAAAATGTGTTTAAAAAGAAAGAGTACCTAGAGTACACAAGGTTTTGATATCCTTAGCAAGATCAGTTGGAAGCATGAGTGAACCGAGCGTACTTGACAGCTTAACTAGAGGAAAAGCTCTCAGAAAAGAGAGTTAATTCCTCTTGTTAACCCCTTAACAGCCAGAAGTGATCAACACTTAACTTCTTTCCTTAATATCCATACATTATCCATCAAGCAGTTCAAGAGAATACTCAGACAAACTTATCAGATATGAGTTTTTATCATGATATGACACCAAATTGTCATAACTGTTATTTACATGGAAATGTATAGCAGCTATTAGGGGGAATCACCAATCAGATCTTGGGAGTGAGAGTGTTGATTAAAACTGGCAGGTCTAAGCTGCCAATTCTTGAATTTTATCCACTATCAGTAAATATTTCAAGGGATGACTTATTATTAATTCTTAATTTATCCTATTAAGGAGTTTAATGGAAACACGGACAAAGACACCGTTGTGGTAAACGTCTTAAACCCACAAGTCATTGCGCGCTACATTCGTTTCCGACCGGTAGCTTGGAATCGCTTTATTTCAATGAGAGCAGAGCTGTACGGCTGTCATAGAGGTAAACGAAAATTGCTCTTTTTAATTATTCAATCTACTGCCGTGACACCACTGAGTCAGAGGAGGCAAGTGAAAGCAGGCGAACAACAAATCGCGCCAGTGGTCGTTAGGGACACGGCTCCCTAGTTTGTTTGTATGTTTTTTTGTTTTTTGTTCTGGAGAACATCTGCTGATTTTTGTACGACGGCCTTCCCATCTATTTCCATTTAGTGAAAGGATGGTAGAGGCAGCACTTCTGTTTGAAAAAAGGATTGGTGAAAATTTATTTGCTCCTGGTTGTGCACCATAGCACTGATGCCCTTTGGTATAGTAATGGAGGCCACAACTCAATCGTGTGCTGTTGCTATCCATGTCACTCTTCTTGAAATAGAAAAAGTGACTGAAGAGTTTAAGATGTGAAAGGAGTCGTACATGAAAAACAAACAGAACATTTGATAAAACGTAGTAGTCAGAATTGTACAACTTGCTTGGGAGGCACTCGCTTTCTTTTTCTAACATGCTAAAACAGCTCTTTTTATATAGAAAAAATATGCTCGCCAAGTGCAAAAATCATCTTAGCTCGAAACTCCTGTCACAACAACGTTTACAACCGGTACGTTTACTTTTTGAGTCTTAAACAATCATTAGTTTCTCACATGATCAGTAACTAATTGAGGACAGCGCTTTGATGATTTCGTCAGATTCACTTCGTTATACATATATTTTTTCACTTTTTTTACTCCTATCGTTGCTTTATATCACTATTTATCCCACTTCTTTGCAGATTCCTGCCGATCTGTGAAATTCACCCCATCAGTAGATGGCCGCGCCCTCGTGGGTCACGTGATTAAAAACATTACTTTGCACGTGGGTATGCGTCATTCCTGTAGAGGAAAGTGTGTAATTGATAATAGCTGCGCATCATTTAACATCGGTCCATCAATAAACGATCAAGTGCTATGTCAGTTGAGCGATTCTGATCACGTTAGACATCCTGAAGACCTGAAACTACGAGATGGGTTTACCTACACTGGTACTGAGGTAAGATTACCGAAAAAATCACGTATACCTCCATGTAATTCTGCAGATTGTCTGATGACAGAGCTGAGAAAGAGGATCACTTGTCGAAAACTTTTGTTGGATCACGGAGAGAGACAAAAGCATGCAAACTTAAACAACGGCGAAGTTTTTCCTCCCTGGGTAAGAGGTTAGTGGTGTGGTCAAGGTTACAAATTAAGTTACAGAGCTTTTCACCCCGAAAGCCAGCCATGTTACAATACAATACAATATTTATTTGCCATATACGACATTTACAGATGGAAAAAAAATGAAGAAAATTGATGACAGAAAATAAATGGCGAGAAAACCTGAAAGAAACCACGAGGCTTATAACAATTCAGGCTTCCTCACTTAAAATAACTAATCTTATATTAGAATTACAATATGGACTTATGGTAATTAACTTTGACCGCGCACACGTACACACACACACACGCACACACATATTAAGTAAGTTAGTTAAGAATTACTGCCTTACGGAAGTTAATACTTAGAGAGAAGAAATTCCTTAAGCTTTCTTTTAAAAGAAGCGGAGGAGGGAGAACTAGTTATGTCAGAATTTAGCGAATTATAAAAGTTTGGACCTTGAAAGTAAATTGAAAACTTCCTGGTGTTCGTTCTGCACAGTGGCAAACGGAAGGACTGAGCATTCCTAGTATTATAATTGTGGATTTGACTATTCAGTAAAAAAAGGTTATTGAATTTGGAAGGGAGTGTAGAGTTCTCGAATGAAAACATAAATGTACCTAATTGAAACGAATGGATATCATGAAATTTTAAGAGTTTAAGTTCCTTTAAAATAGGGCTAGTATGGGCAATGTATGTAGAATTGCTTACTATTCTTAACGCACGTTTCTGTAAGGTTACAATGCTTTGAAGGTTTGACTTATAGGTACCAGCCCAAGCTAAATTGCAATAATACAAATATGGAAGGATCATAGAATTGTATAAAGTACGAAGGGAGTGAGTAGAGAGAAAAAACCTAGATTTATGAATAATACCTATAGATTTGGATAATTTATTTGCTGTTAAGGATATATGCGATTTCCAGGTCAAATTGTCATCTAATAAAACACCCAAAAACATGGTCTCAGAAACACGAAGAATAGGCTGCTCATTTATGAAAACTTGAAATTCAAAGGATTGCTTCTTTTGCCAAGGCTTGAATACCATAAAATTAGTCTTGGCTAAATTCAAGGAGAGCCGGTTTGCTGCAAACCAGGTTGACAATTTTTTTAATTCTCTATTTAATGTGTTAATTAGGTAAACAGGATCGTTATGGGAGATAAATAAGTTTGTATCATCAGCAAACAAGATTGCATCAAGCAGGGAAGCATTGTTCAAATCATTGACATACAGGATAAAAAATAAGGGACCAAGAATAGAACCTTGAGGCACCCCACAGGGAATCCCCTGTGGGGCAGATCTAACGTTATTAAATTCGACAAATTGTGTCCTCTCAGAAAAATAACTTTTGACCCATTCTAGTGCCAGACCACGGATCCCATAATGATTGAGTTTGTCAAAAAGAATGTCGTGATTTACCGTATCGAATGCTTTCGAAAGATCTAGGAATACTCCAATGGCATGTTCTTTTCTATCAAATGCAGAAGAAATTTTGTCACACAAATCGATAAGCGCAAGGCTGGGAGAGCGATTTTTTCTAAAGCCATATTGATTATCACATAAGACATCGGAGTCATTGAGATAATTTATAATACGGTTGTAAATTATTCGTTCCAAAAACTTTGAAAAGCACGGTAGAACAGAAATAGGTCTGTAGTTGCTGAAGAGAGCTTTGTCACCTGATTTAAAAATAGGTATGACACGAGCAATTTTCAATTCATCCGGAACGATACCATGAGTAATGGAGAGATTTACAATGTGTGTTAATGGAGAGGAAACGCTGCATATAGATCGCTTTATGATAGACATAGGGATATTGTCATACCCAGCCGATTTTCCCGCCGGAAACGTAGATGCGATATCTATAATCTCCTCCTGAGTTGCTAAATTTAGGAACATTGACTGAGGGAAATGACCAGGAAGAAAATTCTTATACGAGGTCGTAGATTGAATTCGTTTAGCGAGGTTTGGTCCAATATTGCTGAAGTAATGACAAAATCGATTAGCAATCTCCATTGGGTCAGAAATATCTTGATCATCAACCTTAAACACAGAGTTGGGTTTAGGTCTCAATTTCTTGCTGTTTAGGACCTCATTAAGCAGACGCCAAGTGGCTCTTATATTGGATGTTGATACTCTGCTGCCAAGTTACGTACACAAATGTAGTTCGATCCCAAAAATGTACCAACTTCAGTCCTCACACTTTGGTGAAAAGCTTAGACCCCCCTTTTTTCCTTTGTTAACTGAAATTACATGGATGGTCATCAGCGTTAAGTTTTAATCGTTTTGAAAGCATCTGGATTGATTTATCAACAGGGTAACAAGAGTTAATTTTAGAAGATAGCTCACGCTGGTACTTCAAGTAATCAATGAAACCATCTAGGTGGAGGGGTTGTGATGTAACTTTTTTTCCCATCATCGGTTTTAAAAAGAGCTTAAGATAATTTATCCTTAACCTTTTTTGTACCTATCAGAGCCCTTGTTCCAGTGATCCTTGCATGTTTAATGGGACGTGCCTGAGGGGATTTACATATAAAAAATACCTCTGTGTGTATCAAGATGGTTCTTGGGGAGAAAACTGCGAAAGAGGTGAGGCGTACTGCGTATGCTACACAAGACTCAGTTTTGTTCGACACAGTGGCGAAATAAGTGAGCATGCTTGTAACGCGCGAGAAATTTTAGGTGTGCAAAGGAATGGAAACGACAGTATTTCTTCAGTAACAGTATTGCGGAAAAATGGCGGCATTTTAAAAATTTCCATTGTTTGCTTTCATTTTGCAAAACAGATAACATCCTTGGAAACTTCCCCGTCACATATCACTCAACAGAAAAAAAATTTGCTGTCACAGATGTGAATTTATGGACTAAGTAGAGCATCCGTAACACGGTAACGAATTTCGTAGTGACTGCTATTGCCTTTGCTGTCTGGCTAAATTTAAAACTTCTTACGATGACCTTTAATTTAAAAAATGCTTCCTAACTTTCAGACCTTTCCATAAGAGCAACCTCCATCAATTGTTTCCTTGTTTCACATTAATTACTGTCCAAAAAAGTGTGAAACGATTTTCTGTTCGTTCATCAACGAAAGTCATTCACGCTAGAGTCACAAAACGCTCCCTGAACGCGCCATATTCGCCGAGCATGCGCACTCATTCCGCCGCTTTACAGTATCGTTTTGTACCATATATTCAGTGCTTATGAAATATATCCTAATCATAACTCAATCAGGTAAAAGATATGAGTTTCGGAATCTTTAATTCCTTGACAGACCACCCTTGATTATCACTCAAAGCATTGGACTGATGAAAATGAGACAATTCTTGAACACTTCCTTCTCAAAGATCTGTCTTGGTATATAGATCGACCCACAGCTCAAGTTCATTGTCACCATCAAGCAGACCGACTCTATTTACCAGGTCGTGACTCGTGAAAGTCGCTTATTGGTTTACAAGCATCTTTGTAGTGTTACTGTGGTAAGGAAGGATTCAGTGCTGAATGCTTATAGGAGAAATGCTCAAGCAAGAATTTCATGGTCGCTGACAACGAAGATGACTGCTTCTCATGCGATTCTAGAATCAGATCTTGTATTAACTGTTTTCCGAACGATAGTATCAAGTGTGGAAATTTTTCCTCACCAGATAATGGCGAAGCGAACATCAGAGCAATGGGCTTCATATAAATGCAGTGACTGAAAAGTGCTCAGATGCCTTTAAAGCTTGTACTATGAAAGCCATTTCCCACTGCAAAGAACAGTGTGCTCTCTCATGGTGATTTGATTCCACCCATCTGCATTTATCTGATTCCACCTATATATAGCAATTGATCTTATCTTTTTCACCCCAAGCTAACTAACTGTCATGACGTCTATCAGACAAACACACAGGCATGAAAAGTCCTTCTGATTGTCTCTGGTATTAAGCCCACCCACTGATTTTACCTGTTCTCTCCATGGCATGCCCGTAACTTGATTAGGCAAAAAATTGTTTCCTTCCGTTACGGAAGAAAATAATATTCAATCAAGTAACAATATTTAAGAAAAAAAAGAACCACTTTTCATGACTCTTTCGCCTATTTATTTTCAGCAAATTTCATAAATTCTTATCAAAATTTTCAAAGAGAATGTTCTTTGAACAACGAAAAATTTCAGAAGCTCTTATCCTAACGCGCTCAACGTAAGCACAGTTTCATTCGATCCTTATTAGCTCGCTCAACGGAATACGCAGCTATTGAAGTCGTACTGAGTCTCAAATTCAAAGAGACATAGTAGAGTGCGCCTAGTTCACCCAGAATGTGGCTTTTCGAAGGGTGCTCCTATGACCAAAACAATTTCTGCAAGGAAAATTTCGTTTGAGTCAGTTTTTACGGCAAGCGCAGTGATTGAAAATTTGGCCTTGTAGGAGCAATGAGCTGCCATTTGGACTCAAGAGGAATCCTCTTTCCGTGGTAAACCTCCACATTTCGCTGAATGGCTGAAGCCACGTAGACCTGATTGGAGGATGTATAATTACATTTTCCACCAATACCATAGTGTACTGGGAGACAGGAGAGGCAAAACAGATGTATTACAACTGCCATAGCTTATAAATTACCTTACCAATTCCTGACAAGTTGTAGATACTGTGAAAGATACAATTCTATTATTCGTTTTGGAATAGCAATCCACACTTCATTCAAAGCATTTGCCATGGCAATAATAGTCAGATGCACGCATCGTTCTGTTTTGATGGTTGTCACAGGAAAGACTTGATCCCTGTGAGTCTGTAAAGTGAACAAAAAGTTTTTTTTTTAAAGTCATACAATTGTGCAAGAGAGAGATGTCCTGAGATGTCCTGTGGAATAAAGAAAACTTAGAAGATTTGATGTCTTAGCTTAATCATCTTTTGCTAGAGTTTTTCAATTGAGTATCTCAAAACCAAAACCAAATGAATCACAACAACCAATCAGAACACAGGTTAACCCTTTAATTAAGATCCCATATCAACATGTATATTCTTGTCACTGTTCTCTCTATGTTTTTTATTTTACTGATTGAGAGAATTTGTTCAAACTTCAAGACGATCCATCTTTGGTGATCATTTCATTTATTCTCATGATCTATACAATTGATCAGGTAGTGATATTGTTGGGAGAAATTAGATGCTGGTCACTATTGGGGCTTAATGGGTTAACATCACCATTACCCAATGAGAACTCAGAGTAACACAAGCAATCTCCTTGAAGTGTGGGAAAGTGCAAGTTACCAAGTTGGGGTTGATTTAAGTTTTGCATCTGATTGGTTGAGAGGCACCTAATCCTAACCTTAAGGAGGGGGAAGGAATGAGTCAGCTATGAAGGAGATTTTAAATGTGCATATTAAAACAACATTTCCCCTTGATTTGGTTCAACCATGCTTTTATTTTATATAGTAAATAATAGTATGAAAGGTGGATATCATTAACATACCTCAATATTCTCTCGATATGCATTTTTTAAAATGTTTGAATACACTAGGCCAGGGCATATCGTTGTGACACCAACATTCTTTTCATGGACTTCTATATGCAAAGTATTGAAATAACCCTGTAAATGATACAAGTATATTTATTACATACTGGACAGCAATTTTGTTCAAATTTTTAAGCTTTAAAAGAGTAACTGGAGATTTTTCCCTACAGGAAGTTTACCCCTACAACCTATACAAGTTTGCCCCCCGAAGTAAAAACAATTCAGCCCCAAATCATTAATTCACAAAAATTTAGCCTGTAGAGCAGGTGTGATTTTGGCAAGCAAGTGCTCTGTAATTTCTTAACAAAAATTATAGTCTCCAACTTTGATTTTAATGGCAGTGGAAGGCTGGGGAGAGAAAGAAATTTGTACCAGGGGGGTGGTCGATGGTCAAAAATAAGGAGAGGGGTGGGGGTGGGGAGTAAAGATTAAACATGGCCAGCGAGATAAATGATGGCGAGCTTATAATGTTAGCTCACCATTGTTTGTCTAGTACCCTTTAACTTCCAAGATCTGATTGTTAATTCTCCCCTCTAGCTGCTACACATTTCCTTGTAAATTAGTTATGAGAACTTGGTGCTAGATCAAGATAGCAGCTTCTACCTGATAAGTTCAAATATTCTCTTTACCTGTTTGCTGAATAATGTATGGATAACACAAGGAGAAGTTTCATGTTAATCACTTCTAGGGTTAACCTTCATTCACTTTCCAGAAGTCCTGGAAAAACTTGTTAGTCTGTCCCAAGTGTAATTCTTATTACATGGTTGACCTTCCAATCTTTTTTTTTATTTATTTATTTATTTATTTATTTTTTTGTACTGAATGGAAGATAGGAATGATTCAAACTCAGAGTGCTTCGAATCAGAATATGTCCAAAGACATATTAAATATTTCTTTAAGAAGTCATGAAAAGTGGACACAATACCTGCCTGTAATGCTTTAGTGTATTTGGTAATACATATCATATAATCAGTAACAGAAAGAGTGCAATATGTCAGTTCTAGTCAATCACCTGAAGAGCATGTTTGGAAGCTGCATACACAGCTGTATTACGTCCTGCTGCTTCAAAATGAATACCAGCTAATTAATATCATGCTTGTCTTGAGGCATTCATCAAATATAAAAAGAAAAATGTGTTACCATGATAGTACCTTGTGCAAATAAGATAACATACTAGAAATGGCATGTATCTTATACTTAAAAGGGTGAAAGGCTTGGCCTGCAACTTATACATGTAGTGCATACAGGGAAGATGAAGTTCATTAGATATTCATGATTTCTCTACTCAACAACTGACAGGTTCAGGGAATTATTTTCCAGTAAAATGGGATGGCTTAAAACAACTGTCAACTACATAAAACACAAACTGAGTCAAAAGGGACCTCAAAGCCCAAAAGTAAAAAGTGATCTTAGCCATGCGTCAAACAAAGTTACATGTGCTATGTGTTCTCTGTTCTTCAATAAAAAATTTTTGCTTGCAGAGATATTCTCATAGGACTACAAAATTTTCTGTTTCCCTTTGGAGTGCAAATCCTTAAATTTTGTTTTGCTTACTCAGGGAATTCACTTTTCTGGATAAACACATGCAATCTTTCAACTTTTATGTTAAAATTTAACCCTTTAACTCCCATAAGTGACCAAGACAGAATTTCTCCTTACAATATCAACACAATATCAACCAGATAAGTGCTGATAATTAGTTAATCCAATACTAAATTCTCTGAACTAACATTATAAGAATCATATGGTTGACAATAAGAAGAATTACAAATTTGAGCTGAGAGTTAAAACCCTTGTTGATGATCTAGGCACATAAGGAAAAATATGTATAAATTTTCCATGAACTCCACCCATTCTAGACTCAAAATGTGTATCTGTGCTCAAGGTGGTATCATATGAGGACTGAGAAAAGGTAAAGCCTGCATTAATGCTT
This sequence comes from Pocillopora damicornis, assembly GCF_964200805.1. Taxonomy (NCBI): domain Eukaryota; kingdom Metazoa; phylum Cnidaria; class Anthozoa; order Scleractinia; family Pocilloporidae; genus Pocillopora; species Pocillopora damicornis. Next base: position 8,628,081 of record NC_142676.1, read on the forward strand.
TAATGCAAAATTTTCAGCATGTGTGGTTGCTCTTTTCTCATGAAAAGTACCCTCTCTCCCTTCCCTCCCTTCAGAATGATATATTAAATCCTTCATTACATTTATTTTGTAATGCAGAATTTTCAGCATGATGTTTATTTTACTCCCACCCACCCCCCCCCCCTCCTCTTTGCCCCTCTCTTGAGTGAGATATTAAACTTACCACATTTCCCAAAGGCACTACTTATTACAACAATTTGACCATTTCCTTCTCCAATCATGTGAAGCAGAACAGCTTTGGTAAGAGAAATTGTCCCTAGTCAGGGCGTGAAATTGCCTGTCTTTAGACAGGGATAACAGTGGTGGTAAAGCAAGCTTAAAACGGTAGAAATCGCCAGAAACTACGACGGATACACGGGGCATGAGTAAGTTTTTATTGATTTTACATGCAAAATATTCATATTTCGAAATATTTATCGTTGTAAATCGACCATATTTCGTTCCCCATACTATTCCTTATAACGTGTTCAAATTTTCAACGGTTCCTCCCGTAACTTAATACCGAGTCACACAACGCGTGACGCGTTCATGAATTCATCGTTGGCTTTCTCGAGACGTGAGCTTGGGCCGCCTGTGCTAATACAGGCGCCAATGCGACTAAATTTTTCACTTTGGCGACCAAATCCTGAAAGTTAGTCGCCAAATTGGCGACTAGAACGTTTCAACATAACCTTACAAAGAGATATAGAGAATTAAAAAGACTTGCAAAGATAAATCCGCGGCAATCTTCCTCGTTAAGTTTGTTTCCAAAACGTAGCACGTGCATCTCGATCGATGACTAGACGCCATCTTGGATTTAGATGAGCCTGAACGTTGTATATCATCCATCCTAGTGTCCACTTTGTAGCACATTAAAGAATCTTTTCCCTAACGTAATTTTGGAGGGTCTATCTAGAACGCTGACAGCGTAAAGAAAGATTTTGTTTGTCTTTGAAAATGGCGACCAACTTTTTTGAATTGGCTACCACTTTGAAGAATTTAGGAGCCAAGTGGCTATCAGAAAAAAAAAGTTAATTTCACGCCCTGCTAGTACATTTGTGTTCAAGACTGTAATATCTACATCAAGATCACTATCCACTGATGAACCCATCTGTAAAATTCCTGCATTATTCACTAGAAAATCAATCTGCAATTAAGAATACATAGTACATGAACGCTTTGGGTCGAATATCATTGAAATCTACAGCAGAACACATCAAAGCAGAGATCATGACCTTGCCAAACTGTTGAAGAGCTTTGGTAACGCAGTCTTCGTGCGAAGCGAAATTTGTAATGTCCAATGGCACAACAAGAAAATCTTCCTCAAATGTTAATGGAAAAAGCTTTCCTGCCAAGCCTATGTGGCAAGAAAACAAAGACTATTATATATAGTTGTAATATATAGTTGAACTTCAATTATTTTTTGGAGCAACTGCAGAATACCCTGCCACTTTGGTCCACCTCATTTACATGTGTCGGGAGGTTTTGAAGATCGAGGCATAACACAATAAACATATTCAATGACATGTAAGTGAGTCGCCTTCTTTTGGTTTAAAAGTTTTTTGAAACTGTTTTGAGAAATTAATTGAAGTAAAAAGATTCTTAAGCTCCCGTCCCACTACGCGACTACTTTCCCCCACCTCGTGTAGAATGAAGTTTTAAAAACTAAAATAACTTGGAGCAAAACTTACTCAAGCACTGATTTTTCACTCTGTCTAATTCGTCTTTTCTCCTCGCTGATAGCACCAGTTTGCAGCCAAATTCAGTTAGCTTGTACGCTAAATGTTCGCCGATTCCGCTCGATGCACCAGTAATCCAAATCACTCTACCTCGTAGTCTTTTATCCGGTGGCTTTGCAAATCTCTCGTAGAAATGTAGTACTGCATCGCAATCGGCAAAATAAATTCTCAAGATGTGCAAGACGACAAACAGAAAAACACATATCTGGAGGACACCTATCATTTTCGATAAGATATTAGTCAAGAGACTTACTTTGGTAAAGTCATTCTGTTGCTCTTACTTCTAGCTGGGTCTGTTATCAGTGGTTAATAGTACCACTCTCTTTTGCAAGCCCCACCCATTGGCCACGGAACATAGCACCCCTGCCTCACATAAGCCACACATCCCCACCACTGCGTTTTGTAGCATGGTGCTGTAAAAATTTACAAAAGGTTCTCTCTCGTGCTTTTAGGGTATTCCTTGCAATTTTAGTGGAAAGAAAAACACCCCTAATAAGTACGAAAGGCACAGAGAGCCAAAAAAACATGAATAATTCCCTGCAATAAATGAATATATTTTACTGTTTGTCACTGGACCAAATTGACACTATTACAAAAATGTTTACAGAATGAAATATTTTGTAGTTCCAAGAGTTCAATTCTGATCCTGATAGTGTTTAATTGTATGGAGTTTTGCCCTTCACCTACCCGCTAAAGTTCCTTTGTCACGGTATTGCGTGACAACCCAAATACTCTAAGGGCGTACATGTTTGTGGTCAACTCAGTTTAGCATTGAATTAGACTGTCAGATGTAATCTTTTAGTGCATTGTAAACTGAGCAATACTCACAGTCAACTGAACCGTTGAATAAGATGCCACAGTGAAGAAAGATATCGAACGTTTGACAACAAGACGGTGTTCGACAGGGTTGGTGGTTTCATCGGAAGTTATCGTTTATACAGACCTAAATACGACGAACGACAAGAGAATCACACCAAAATGGTCTCTGGAAGGGTCTTCTGCGGCAAATGAGGTTAGAGCATTTGGAAATATGTTTTTATGTACATTTTTCGGCCTCATATGGGTTGAAACATATTAAAATATGTGTGACTCGCGACTGGAATGTTGACCGCAAAAGGTCAAATAACTGCATTTAAATGGACTTCGAAAAGCTTTTGTACCGCTCTCAATCATTTGCCCAAACAAATTTTTACTGTTGTATTGAGAACAACTTTTCGAAATTCAATCACCAAAAGCTTAATCCATTTGAAGGTTTAGTACATGGTGAAAATTAATTTTATTCACGAAGTATTTTTACTGAAGAGAAATTCATGCTTTCGAAATTAAATTATTTTAAGCGCAAAGAGGAGCGCAATGTTTACAAAAATCATTTTTTGAGGTCTTATGAGACCGAAAAAGAAGATTTGAGTGTATAAAAGACGAGATAGTGATTCGTTTTTGCACGCGAAGCCCTCAAACTCGTGTAATAATTTGCTGCTAAAAATGACGATTTTAACGGAATTTCGATATTTGTTTTTCTCTGAAACAAAAAGATATTTTGCCAAAAAAAAGTATCCAGTGATTTAAGTTATAGCCTAGCCTATCTAACATTAAAATAAGAAAGAAATCGAATTTTCCACCGTAGCCGCGATATGTTTAATTTTTACAGACAAGCGTTCTTAAGATGACTAACGTTGCATGGTGATAGCCAGTTGTTTGTGCTTTGTTTGGTGTTTTGTTGATCCAAAATTAAACAAGCTCAATCCGAATGCAACTTCCGCAATTCTTTGAGTAAATTTCGTTGGGTTAATTACCCATTTCGTAGCTCCTGAGGGCAAATTTTTTAACGAGACCGCAACACAGCAAGTCAAACGTGGAGCATACCCAAGTGAATCATTTTTGGCCGACTCCGTCAATTTCCTGTGAAACATTACAAAGGAAAACAGCTGTCGCGCAAAGCTATAAGAAACAATCTAAACGTTCGTAAAAATAAGGGCAAGTGACCAGACATTTCGAGAAGTTAGAAAAATAGAAGTCATGCCGTCAAGAGACTTACTTTGGTAAAGTCATTCTGTTGCTCTTACCTCCCCACTTCAACACCTGGGTGCCCTGTGGTCCTGCTGTCTTTTAGACCCAGGTCTCCCATTTGGTCAGTCGTTAGTGTCCACGAAACCTGTCTCGCTGTCCACCCTTAACCAATATCTTATCGAAAATGATAGGTTTCCTCGAGATATGTGTTTTTCTGTTTGTCGTCTTGCACATCTTGAGAATTTATTTTGCCGATTGCGATGCAGTACTACATTTCTACGAGAGATTTGCAAAGCCACCGGATAAAAGATTACGAGGTAAAGTGATTTGGATTACTGGTGCATCGAGCGGAATCGGCGAACATTTAGCGTACAAGCTAACTGAATTTGGCTGCAAACTGGTGCTATCAGTGAGGAGAAAAGACGAATTAGACAGAGTGAAAAATCAGTGCATGAGTAAGTTTTGCTCCAAGTTATTTTAGTTTTTAAACTTCATTCTACACGAGGTGAGGGAAAGCAGTCGCGTAGGGGGACGGGAGCTTAAGAATCTTTTTACTTCAATTAATTTCTCAAAACAGTTTCAAAAAATTTTCAAACCAAAAGAAGGCGACTCACTTACATGTCATTGAATAAGTTTATTGTGTTATGCCTCGATCTTCAAAACCTCCCGACACATGTAAATGAGGTGGACCAAAGTGGCAGGGTATTCTGCAGTTGCTCCAAAAAATAATTGAAGTTCAACTATACATGGTTTCCAGCTTATGGAGTGTTCTCCCAACCTCCCAAGTGTTTACATCAGGCTATGTAAACACGGAAACCATTTTACATTTCTTTTATAAAATAACTAATGAAAGAGGAACGAAAACCGTGTTTCCATACGCTCATGTAAAATGGTTTTATGGCCAATCAGAGCGCGCGCACTATCTGAATTATTTTATAAAACTATATATTATAGTCTTTGTTTTCTTGCCACATAGGCTTGGCAGGAAAGCTTTTTCCATTAACATTTGAGGAAGACTTTCTTGTTGTGCCATTGGATATTACAAATTTCGCTTCTCACGAAGGCTGCATTAACAAAGCTCTTCAACAGTTTGGCAAGGTCATGATCTCTGCTTTGATGTGTTCTGCTGTAGATTTCAATGATATTCGAACCAAAGCTTACATGTACTATGTTTTCTTAATTGCAGATTGATTTTCTAGTGAATAATGCAGGAATTTTACAGATGGGTTCATCAGTGGATAGTGATCTTGATGTAGGTATTTCAGTCTTGAACACAAATGTACTAGGGACAATCTCTCTTACCAAAGCTGTTCTGCCTCACATGATTGGAGAAGGTAATGGTCAAATTGTTGTAATAAGTAGTGCCTCTGGGAAATGTGGTAAGGGGACTTTTCATTAGAAAAGAGCAGCCACACATGCTGAAAATTTTGCATTAAGGAATTAATACAGGCTTTACCTTTCCTCAGCCCTTATATGATACCACCTTGAGCAGTGTAGATACACATTTTGAGTCTAGCATGGGTAGAGTTTATGGAAAACTTATACATATTTTTCCTTATGTGCCTAGATCATCAACAAGGGTGTTAACCCTTCAACTCCCAGATCAAATTTGTAATTCTTCTTACTGTCAACCATACAATTCTTATAATGTTAGTTCAGAGAATTTAGTATTGGATCAACTAATTATCCCCAAATTGATATTTTTCTTCTTTCTCATCACTTATCTGGTTGATATTGTGTTGATATTGTAAGAAGAAATTATGTCTTGGTCACTCATGGGAGTTAAAGTGTTAAATTTTGACATAAAAGCTGAAAGATTGCACAGGTTTTATCAAGAAAAGTGAAGTCGCTGAGTGAGCAAAAAAAAAAAAATAAGGATTTGCACTCCCAAGGGAAAGAGAAAATTTTGCAGTCCTACAAGAACATCTCTGCAAGCAAAAATTTTTTATTGAAAAACAGAGAACACATAGCACTTGCAACTTTGTTTGACACATGGCCAAGATCACTTTTTACTTTTGAGCTTTGAGGTCCCTTTTGATTCAGTTTGTGTTTTAAGTAGTTGACAGTTGTTTTAAGCCATCCCATTTAACTGGAAAATAATTTTCTGAATCTGTCAGTTGTTGGGTAGAGAAATCATGAATATCTAATGAACTTCATCTTCCCTGTATGCACTACATGTATAAGTTGCAGGCCAAGCCTTTTACCCTTTTAAGTATAAGATATACATGCCATTTCTAGTGTGTTATATTATTTGCACAAGGTACTATCATGGTAACACATTTTTCTTTTTGTATTTGATGAACGCCTCGAGACAAGCATGATATTAATTAGCTGGTATTCATTTTGCAGCAGCAGGACCTAATACAGCTGTGTATGCAGCTTCCAAACATGCTCTTCAGGTGATTGACTAGAACTGACATATTGCACTGTTTCTGTTACTGATTATACGATATATATTACCAAATATACTAAAGCATTACAGGCAGGTATTGTGTCCACTTTTCATGACTTCTTAAAGGACATTTAATATGTCTTTGGATATATTCTGATCAAGTTTGGCTACTCATAGACTTGGGCTGGTATGCAGGGTTTGAGCCAGGCCGCGCGATTGCGCCAATCCCGCGCTGCAATTGAAATTGTCCCTTAAAAAAACGGTCAAGGGGACAATTTTTCCCCTTCAAAATTTAGGGAAAAAACTCGAAAGGAAGCAAACACGAAGAGTTTTATCTCGATACAGAAATTGCAAGCTAAAACAGAACGTGGAAAGTATATTTTCTTGCACGTTTAGAGTTCATTCTAAAGTCACGTTTCAGTCACACTTTACTGAACACGTACGTCTCATGCTCAACCAAGCTTGGTGAACGCACGTGGCAATCTTTACTACGCTTTTCACAAACATGCGAACTCAAAAGTTCAAAAGCCGCCTTCACAATTACGTTTTTCGCTGCCCTCAATCATAATTACGATCACAAGCAACGAACCTTGAAACACAGAAACACACGAAACGGATTGAAATCCACCAATCACAAATCACAAACCATGACCTTTTGAACCCGTGAAAGTAAAGTTTTGTTTCCTAAGAGTTCCGTTAAGATGATTGACGGCAGCGAAAAACGCAATCGTCAATTGGCTTTTGAACTTCAAAATTGGCAAGTTTGTGAAAAGCGCAGTAACATGTCACATCGAAAACGTGTTCGAACATTAGAAAGCTTTTTCGCTCGGAATCGAAGCCAGAGTGAATCAGAGAAAAATGATACAGAAGAAGAACAGTGTATTAATCAGGAAGAAACGAATGAGGATCGAAGGAAACCGAAAAAATCACGAACTTTCCTGAAAACTTGGTTGCGAGATCACACATGGTTGCGCTATGAAAAAGAGGCGATGTTCTGCTATTTTTGTCGGAAATCTAAGAAGACAAACCCCTTTGCAACGGCAGAAGGGTGTACAAATTTTAGAACCTCAACTCTGCAGCAACTCTTTTCTACAGCCCTTCAGTTTTGGGCTAGAACCAACTGAAGAATTAGTACATTTACGTTTACCAGTGATTAAGAAAGGAATTGAAGTTTACAAGGCGATGCCGGGACGAGATTCTGCTGTGTAATGTTTTGAAGTATAAAGCATAGTCATTGATCCTGTGTTTAAATATGACGAGAAAAAGAAATTTGACATCAATAACAACTTTTCTTTTTTGTATCACTTTTCTTGTATTACAAGTCTTACAAGGATCAGGTAAAAAAAATGTTTTTGTCGGCTTGCCTGTATGAATGTAAAAAAAAAAGAAAATGTCGAATAAAAATTAATTTGTCTGTCCCCCTAAAAATGAAAATGTCCTCCAAAATTTTTGCTAAGGGAACAAATTGTCCCCCAGTGATCAAATACTAGCTCAAACCCTGGACTCATAGGAGCACCCTTCGAAAAGCCACATTCTGGGTGAACTAGGCGCACTCTACTATGTCTCTTTGAATTTGAGACTCAGTACGACTTCAATAGCTGCGTATTCCGTTGAGCGAGCTAATAAGGATCGAATGAAACTGTGCTTACGTTGAGCGCGTTAGGAAAAGAGCTTCTGAAATTTTTCGTTGTTCAAAGAACATTCTCTTTGAAAATTTTGATAAGAATTTATGAAATTTGCGGAAAATAATTAGGCGAAAGAGTCATGAAAAGTGGTTCTTTTTTTCTTAAATATTGTTACTTGATTGAATATTATTTTCTTCCGTAACGGAAGGAAACAATTTTTTGCCTAATCAAGCTACGGGCATGCCATGGAGAGAACAGGTAAAATCAGTGGGTGGGCTTAAAACTAGAGACAATCAAAAGGACTTTTCATGCCTGTGTGTTTGTCTGATAGACGTCATGACAGTTAGTTAGCTTGGGGTGAAAAAGATAAGATCAATTGCTATATATAGGTGGAATCAGATAAATGCAGATGGGTGGAATCAAATCATCATGAGAGAGCACACTGTTCTTTGCAGTGGGAAATGGCTTTCATAGTACAAGCTTTAAAGGCATCTGAGCACTTTTCAGTCACTGCATTTATATGAAGCCCATTGCTCTGATGTTTGCTCCGCCATTATCTGTTGAGGCAAAATTTCCACACTTGATACTATCGTCCGGAAAACAGTTAATACCAAATCTGATTCTAGAATCGCATGAGAAGCAGTCATCTTCATTGTCAGCGACCATGAAATTCTTGCTTGAGCATTTCTCCTATAAAAGCATTCAGCACTGAATCCTTCCTTACCACAGTAATACTGCAAAGATGCTTGTAAACCAATAATCGACTTTCACGAGTCACGACCCAGTAAATAGAGTCGGTCTGCTTGATGGTGACAATGAACCTGAGCTGGAACCTGAGCCGAGAAAGATCTTTGAGAAGGAAGTGTTCAAGAATTGTCTCATTTTCATCAGGCCAATGCTTTGAGTGATAATCAAGGGTGGTCTGTCAAGGAATTAAAGATTCCAGAACTCACATCTTTTACCTGATTGAGTTATGATTTGGATATATTTCATAAGCACTGAATTTATGGTACAAAACGATACTGTACAGCGGCGGAATAAGTGCGCATGCTCGGCGGATATGGCGCGTTCCGGGAGCGTTTTGGGACTCTAGCGTGAATAATTTTCGTTGATGAACGAACAGAAAATCGTTTCACACTTTTTTGGACAGTAATTAATGTGAAACAAGGAAACAATTAATGGAGGTTGCTCTTATGGAAAGGTTTGAAGGTTAGGAAGCATTTTTTAAATTAAAGTTCATCGTAAGCAGTTTTAAATTTACCCAGAAAGCAAAGGCGTAGCAGTCGCTACAAAACTCGTTACCGTGTTACGGATGCTCTTCTTAGTCCATAAATTCACATCTGTGACAGCAAAATTTTTTTCTGTTGAGTGAGATATGTGACGGGGAAGTTTGCACAGAAATTTTCTTGAAAACGGCGACCTTTTCTGTTTTGCAAAATGAAAACAAACAATGGAAATTTTTAAAATGCCGCCATTTTTTCGCAATACTGTTACTGAAGAAATACTGTCGTTTCCATTCCTTTGCACACGTAAAATTTCTCGCGCGTTACAAGCATGCTCACTTATTTCGCCACTGTGTCGAACAAAACTGAATCTCGCGTAGCATGCGCAGTACGCCTCACCTCTTTCGCAGTTTTCTCCCCAAGAATCATCTTGACACATACAGAGGTATTTTTTATATGTAAATCCCCTCAGGCACGTCCCATTAAACATGCAAGGATCACTGGAGCAAGGGCTCTGATAGGTACAAAAAAGGTGAAGGATAAATTATCTTAAGCTCTTTATAAAACCGATGATGGGAAAAAAAGTTACATCACAACCCCTCCACCTAGATGGTTTCATTGATTACTTGAAGTACCAGCGTGAGCTATCTTCTAAAATTAACTCTTGTTATCCTGTTGATAAATCAATCCAGATGCTTTCAAAACGATTAAAACTTAACGCTGATGACCATCCATGTAATTTCAGTTAACAAAGGAAAAAAAGGGGGGTCTAAGCTTTTCACCAAAGTGTGAGGACTGAACTGAGTTGGTACATTTTTGGGATCGAACTACATTTGTGTACGTTACTTCGCAGCAGAGTATCAACATGGCTGGCTTTCGGGGTGAAAAGCTCTGTAACTTAATTTATAACCTTGACCCCATCACTAACCTCTTACCCAGGGCGGAAAACTTCGCCGTTGTTTAAGTTTGCATGCTTTTGTCTCTCTCCGTAATCTAACAAAAGTTTTCGACAAGTGATCCTCTTTCTCAGCTCTGTCATCAGACAATCTGATTTTTTCGGTAATCTTACCTCAGTACTAGTGTAGGTAAACTCATCTCGTGGTTTCAGGTCTTCAGGATGTCTAACGTGATCAGAATCGCTCAACTGACATAGCACTTGATCGTTTATTGATGGACCGATGTTAAATGATGCGCAGCTATTATCAATTACACACTTTCCTCTACAGGAATGACGCATACCCACGTGCAAAGTAATGTTTTTAATCACGTGACCCACGAGGGCGCGGCCATCTATTGATGGGGTGAATTTCAGAGATCGGCAGGAATCTGCAAAGAAGTGGGATAAATAGTGATATTAAAGCAACGATAGGAATAAAAAAAGTGAAAAAATATATGTATAAAACGAAATGAACCTGACGAAATCATCAAGACGCTGTCCTCAATTAGTTACTGATCATGTGAGAAACTTATGATTGTTTAAGACTCAAAAAGTAAACGTACCGGTTGTAAGCGTTGTTGTGACAGGAGTTTCGAGCTAAGATGATTTTTGCACTTGGCGAGCATATTTTTTTTATATATATAAAAAGAGCTGTTTTAGCATGTTAGAAAAAGAAAGCGAGTGCCTCCCAAGCAAGTTGTACAATTCTGACTACTACGTTTTATCAAATGTTCTGTTTGTTTTTCTTGTACGACTCCTTTCACATCTTAAACTCTTCAGTCACTTTTTCTATTTCAAGAAGAGTGGCATGGATAGCAACAGCACACGATTGAGTTGTGGCCTCCATTACTATACCAAAGGGCATCAGTGCTATGGTGCGCAACCAGGAACAAAGAATTGTTCACCAATCCTTTTTTTAAACAGAAGTGCTGCCTCTACCATCCTTTCACTAAATGAAAATAGATGGGAAGGCCGGCGTACAAAAATTAGCAGATGTTCTCCAAAACAAAAAACAAAAAGAAAAATTCAAACAAACTAGGGAGCCGTATCCCTGACGACCACTGCCTCGATTTGTTGTTCGCCTGCTTTCACTTGCCTCCTCTGACTCAGGGCCTGGAGCATACTAAAAAAGCTAAGTGGTGTTACGGCAGTAGATTGTATAATTGAAAAGAGCAATTTTGGTTTACCTCTATGACAGCCGTACAGCTCTGCTCTCATTGAAATATGGGTATTCCAATCTACCGGTCGGAAACGAATGTAGCGCGCAGTGACTGGTGGGATTAAAACGTTTACCACAACGGTGTCTTTGTCCGTGTTTCCATTAAACTCCTTAATAGGATAAATTAAGAATTAATAATAAATCAGCCCTTGAAATATTTACTGATAGTGGATAAAATTCAAGAATTGGCAGCTTAGACCTGCCAGTTTTGATCAACACCCTAACTCCCAAGATCTGATTGGTGATTCTCCCTAATAGCTGCAATACATTTCCATGTAAATAACAGTTATGACAATTTGGTGTCATATCATGATAACAACTCATATCTGATAAGTTTGTCTGAGTATTCTCTTGAACTGCTTGATGGATAATGTATGGATATTAAGGAGAGAAGTTAAGTGTTGATCACTTCTGGGTGTTAAGGGGTTGACAAGAGGAATTAACTCTCTTTTCTGAGAGCTTTTCCTCTAGTTAAGCTTTCAAGTACGCTCGGTTCATTCATGCTTCCAACTGATCTTGCTAAGGATATCAAAACCTTATGTACATGTGGTCCACTTGGTACTCTTTCTTTTTAAACACATTTTAAAATTATTTTAATTATTCTGGCGAAAAGACGCATGCACGAACAAATGTATGGAAGTATACGTTCTGTGAACATTCGCATGAAATTTGCAATCTTACTTTATCGGCACTTTGTCCTTCTTCCTTGAAATATTGCAAGCTTCCTTCATCATTACCATACTGCAGTTTGTACTTTGTAACCCACTGATTAACTCCATTCCTTCCCTGCGTTCCTACCCGAGTAACTTTGGTCTGTTGATCTCTCAGATCAATCTGCAGCCACTGTTCATCATTATTTCTCCTCGCTGCCCAGGCTCCTCCTTTTTTGGGGCCTTGTTCATGATTTAGTCTGCCATTTTTGTGGCTAAGACTGCTGTCCCATTGGGAAGAGGCGCTAATTTGACTGTCAGATATTGCACCGTTTTCCATGCCAAGAGGGTACGTGTATTCGCATTCTAAAAGTTTATCCAGTAGTAAAAAAATAAGCACAAATACGTCTTCTAACGACAAAATAAATATCTTACGTTCAGAAAAGTCCAGCCCCTGGAAGAACAGGTGCTTAATTAACATCTTCAGATACAAATATTTGAGATATTGAAGGGAAAGGTTGTCTATCCTCTCAAAACCTCGAGAATTTATCGAGTGACCAAGATTGATAATTAAAGCAAATTTAGCACGGAAACTTCGTAGACACTTGCATTAGGTTATTTACCTTCTGAAGCAGTGGTACAGTGGAAAAGATAACTTCCCCAGAGGAAAAACGATAACGTGCGAGCTAACCCAAAATGGTGTTTCATTTTCAGCAGTGATGCAGGATAATTAAACAGTTCTTTGATCGTAGTGCAATCAAACAACCACAGAAAGTTGATGGACTGTGAGAACCTGTTTATCAAATCACAATAAAGTCAGTTTACTTAGCCGGATAATTGACCTTTCCATTTACTTGACCTGAGGATAAATTTTGAAATAACATCGACTCTTTAAATTTGTTTTTCCCATTTTTTTAGAGCGGAGTCACATTCTACTGTTTAAAGTACATAACCATTCTGAGTTTGGCGAACATCTGCCCCAACCAAATTAACCAATCAGAACGAAGCCATGAAGCCTGAACATGATGTTATCAAACCCTTAAATTTTAAATCAACGAGCCTTCAAAATTTACCCTTATCACGCATATGAAGTACTAAAATAATTTAAGATAAGAACTTACCACCTCGATTGTTCCAGGAAAATATATTGATTTTTCTATATGGTTGTTTGGAATATATTTATTCGTAAACTTTTCATATTCAACCATTCTTATTTTATTCGAGTTCATTCAAGTTCTTTCAGTCTAAGTAAATCAAAAAATATATAAAAAGCCAGAGGGGTTTTTGAGTAGTAAACTAAGAGATTCTTGTTTTGTTGCTTGCTTTCATTTTACAGCTACATGTCGATACTTTTGTTGACCACTGTCTGTGAAATTTTTAGGTAAATATAACTTTTAATGGTCTTTCTGAAAAAATTAGTTCTCATGGTAGTTGGCAGCTGAGTTTTTGCTCGTAATTTCAGTTTCCTTTCGTACGATAATTTCCCACACCAACTTTGCATAGATAAGCGGAAATTGCATAGATAAGCCGAAATTTTTAACTGCTTTTCCACTTTTATTTCCTAAGCTGTTCTACTTTAATTAAGAGAGGTATATTTTCAATATCAGAGCTGTGAATTCTCACCTCAGTTTCCTATTTTTAATGGCCTAGAGTTTATTGAATCCTCTTCCTTAATTAGACAATTCTCACATCAGTTCATACTTAAGCAAGTACATTGTAAAGCTTTTTCGATTACATAGACGACTGCGTGCCGATTACATTGATTACGAAGTTGATTATGCTAAAGGTCATATCAGTTGTTGGTCCGACCTAGTAATAAAGTCTACTGTGGAACCAAAACGCTGTCTTATCCTTGAAGTCCGTAAAAGCTCGCTTGAAGTAAATCGTTGTGTGCTAGGAAATCGTGACGAGTTTCCGTTCTCACTGCCGAGTTGCCTCTACAGAGCTATTTTTCCCCCATTTTTGTTATGCCTTCTACGGGAGTTCAGTTGTGCACGAAAACCTTATCTTTACACAATAGCGTCTGAAGACTATTACAAAAATGCTGAGTAGCGTAACAGCACACCACAAAGAAATTATAATGATTTAAAAAAATAGAAAAAATTGTCATCCAGCCGTCGATATAACGAACAATTTGGTTGTTTTTACGCAAATTCGTTGTATCGAAGTTTTCGATATTACGAACCCTCAATATAACGAACCATTTTTGCCACTCCCTCGGCATTTCGTTAAATCGAGGTTCCACTGGGTATAGCAATTCAAATTGCACAGTTTCGGCATTACACGAAAAATGTTTCTGTCAGATAGCTGCAAACTTTATGATATTTACGATATTGACTTTCTCTTTGTCTTCCGAGTAATGTAAAACATTTTTGTCTCAAGGACATCTGCGGTCTTCTGTTGACCGATTTCTTGTTTCACAGTGAAAATCTTATTTGTCTCGAACTATTCTCCTTCTTTGACATGATTTCTGTTACCTTTTTATTCCCGAGCTCTTCCCTCACCCATGTTGTGAATGTTGGGAATCGTTGCAAAAATCAACCAACTAAGTATTCTCTTAGAAAAAGTTTACATTTTGAGAGTGTCTCCGCGTGTAGCCCTGCATTGATAATAGAGACCAACAGAAGAATAAGAAGTAATTAAAAAAAGATATCAGATATGTTATGTTTTGATTACCCGACTATCTTCAACAGCTTGTGTTTCTTACATGTAAATTTCGATGTAACGTTTGACATCAAACTTGAAACGGTTTTCTTTACTTTTAAAATTCAGATTTAACTTTTGCGTTCATGATGTGAAACGTACCGCCAGGAGACAAATAACTGAACTTCTAGTTTGATATTTTTCGATATTTGCTCTTCATTCTTTTAAAACAGACCCCACAGGTTGACTTTTTTTTTATGCCGGCTAAGAAATTATTAAGATGACCAACGTTGCATGGTGATAGCCAGTTGTTTGTGCTTTGTTTGGTGTTTTGTTGATCCAAAATTAAACAAGCTCAGTCCGAATGTAACTTCCACAGTTCTATGAGTAAATTTCGTGGTCTTACTTACCCATTTCGTAGCTCCTGAGGGCAAATTTTTAAACGAGACCACAACACAGCAACACTGCAGTCAAACGTGGAGCATACCCAAGTGAATCATTTTTGGCCGACCCCGCCAATTTCCTGTGAAACATTACAAAGGAAAACAGCTGTCGCGCAAAGCTATAAGAAACAATCCAAACGTTCGTAAAAATAAGGGCAAGTGATTAGACATTTCAAGAAGTTAGAAAAATACAAGTCATGCCGTCAAGAGACTTACTTTGGTAAAGTCATTCTGTTGCTTTTACTTCCCCACGTCAACACCTGGGTGCCCTGTGATCCTGCTGTCTTTTAGACCCAGGTCTCCCATTTGGTCAGTCGTTAGTGTCCACGAAACCTGTCTCGCTGTCCACCCTTAACCAATATCTTATCGAAAATGATAGGTTTCCTCGAGATATGTGTTTTTCTGTTTGTCGCCTTGCACATCTTGAGGATTTATTTTGCCGATTGCGATGCAGTACTACATTTCTACGAGAGATTTGCAAAGCCACCGGATAAAAGACTACGAGGTAAAGTGATTTGGATTACTGGTGCATCGAGCGGAATCGGCGAACATTTAGCGTACAAGCTAACTGAATTTGGCTGCAAACTGGTGCTATCAGCGAGGAGAAAAGACGAATTAGACAGAGTGAAAAATCAGTGCATGAGTAAGTTTTGCTCTAAGTTATTTTAGTTTTTAAAACTTCATTCTACACGAGGTGAGGGAAAGCAGTCGCGTGGGGGGACGGGAGCTTAAGAATTTTTTTTACTTCCATTAATTTCTCAAAACAATTTCAGAAAATTTTCAAACCAAAAGAAGGCGACTCACTTACATGTCATTGAATAAGTTTATTGTGTTATGCCTCGATCTTCAAAACCTCCCGACACATGTAAATGAGGTGGACCAAAGTGGCAGGGTATTCTGCAGTTGCTCCAAAAATGATTGAAGTTCAGTTATATATTATAACTATAAATAATAGTCTTTGTTTTCTTGTTACATAGGCTTGGCAGGAAAGCTTTTTCCATTAACATTTGAGGAAGACTTTCTTGTTGTCCCATTGGATATTACAAATTTCGCTTCTCACGAAGACTGCGTTACCAAAGCTCTTCAACAGTTTGGCAAGGTCATGATCTCTGCTTTGATGTGTTCTGCTGTAGATTTCAATGATATTCATCACCCAAGGCGTTCATGTACTATGTTTTCTTAATTGCAGATTGATTTTCTAGTGAATAGTGCAGGAATTTTACAGATGGGTTCATCAGTGGATAGTGATCTTGATGTAGATATTTCAGTCTTGAACACAAATGTACTAGGGACAATCTCTCTTACCAAAGCTGTTCTGCCTCACATGATTGGAGAAGGAAATGGTCAAATTGTTGTAATAAGTAGTGCCTCTGGGAAATGTGGTAAGTTTAATATCTCACTCTAGAGAGGGGCAAAGAGGAGAAGGGGGGTGGGTTGGAGTAATATAAACATGCTGAAAATTCTGCATTACAACATAAACGTAATGAAGGATTTAATATATCATTCTGAAGGGAGGGAAGGGAGAGAGGGGACTTTTCATGAGAAAAGAGCAGCCACACATGCTGAAAATTTTGCATTAAAGCATTAATGCATGCTTTACCTTTCCTCAGCCCTCATATGATACCACCTTGAGCACAGATACACATTTTGAGTCAAGCATGGGCGGAGTTCATGGAAAATTTATGCATATTTTTCCTTATGTGCCTAGATCATCAACAAGGGTGTTAACCCTTCAACTCTCAGATCAAATTTGTAATTCTTCTTACTGTCAACCATACGATTCTTATAATGTTAGTTCAGAGAATTTAGTATTGGATCAACTAATTATCCCCAAATAGATATTTTTCTTCATTCTCATCACTTATCTGGTTGATATTGTGTTGATATTGTAAGGAGAAATTCTGTCTTGGTCACTTATGGGAGTTAAAGGGTTAAATTTTAACATAAAAGCTGAAAGATTGCATGTGTTTATCCAGAAAAGTGAATTCGCTGAGTAAGCAAAACAAAATTTAAGGATTTGCACTCCAAATGGAAACAGAAAATTTTGTAGTCCTACGAGAATATCTCTGCAAGCAAAAATTTTTTATTGAAGAACAGAGAACACGTAGCACATGTAACTTTGTTTGACACATGGCTAAGATCACTTTTTACTTTTGGGCTTTGAGGTCCCTTTTGACTCAGTTTGTGTTTTATGTAGTTGACAGTTGTTTTAAGCCATCCCATTTTACTGGAAAATAATTCCCTGAACCTCTCAGTTGTTGAGTAGAGAAATCATGAATATCTAATGAACTTCATCTTCCCTGTATGCACTACATGTATAAGTTGCAGGCCAAGCCTTTCACCCTTTTAAGTATAAGATACATGCCATTTCTAGTATGTTATATTATTTGCACAAGGTACTATCATGGTAACACATTTTTCTTTTTATATTTGATGAATGCCTCAAGACAAGCATGATATTAATTAGCTGGTATTCATTTTGCAGCAGCAGGACCTAATACAGCTGTGTATGCAGCTTCCAAACATGCTCTTCAGGTGATTGACTAGAACTGACATATTGCACTGTTTCTGTTACTGATTATATGATATTTATTACCAAATATACTAAAGCATTACAGGCAGGTATTGTGTCCACTTTTCATGACTTCTTCAAGAAATATTTAATATGTCTTTGGACATATTCTGATCAAGTTTGGCTGCTCATAGACTTGGGCTGGTATGAACAAGTTCTTAATGAAACTCGAAGCACTCTGAGTTTGAATCATTCCTATCTTCCATTCAGTACAAAAAATAAATAAATAAATAAAAAAAAAGGTTGTAAGGTCAACCATGTAATAAGAATTACACTTGGGACAGACTAACAAGTTTTTCCAGGACTTCTGGAAAGTGAACGAAGGTTAACCCCTTAACTCCTAGAAGTAATTAACATGAAACTTCTCCCTATGTTTTCCAAACATTATTCAGCAAACAGGTAAAGAGAATATTTGAACTTATCAGGTAGAAGCTGCTATCTTGATCTAGCACCACATTCTCATAACTAATTTAGAGGGAAATGTGTAGCAGCTAGAGGGGAGAATTAACAATCAGATCTTGGAAGTTAAAGGGTACTAGACAAACAATGGTGAGCTAACATTATAAGCATGCCATCATTTATCTTACTGGCCATGTTTAATCTTTACTCCCCACCCCCACCCCTCTCCTTATTTTTGACCATCAACCTCCCCCCTGGTACAAATTTCTTTCTCTCCCCAGCCTCCCACTGCCATTAAAATCAAAGATGAGGACCATAACTTTTGTTATGAAATTACTTAGCACTTGCTTGCCAAAATCACACCTGCTCTACAGGCTAAATTTTTGTGAATTAATGATTTGGGGCTGATTGTTTTTACTTCAGGGGGCAAACTTGTATAGGTTGTAGGGGTAAACTTCCTACAGGGAAAAATCTCCAGTTACTTTTTTAAAGCTTATAAAATTAGAACAAAATTGCTGTCCAGTATGTAATAAATATACTTGTATCATTGACAGGGTTATTTCAATACTTTGCGCACAGAAGTCCATGAAAAGGATGTTGGTGTCACAATGATATGCCCTGGCCTAGTATATTCAAACATTTTAAAAAATGCATATCGAGAGAATATTGAGGTATGTTAATTAAATCCACCTTTCATACTATTATTTATTATATAAAATAAAAGCATGGTTGAACCAAATCAAGGGGAAACTTTGGTTTGCCCTCACTATGTTTTATTATGTAATAAGCTCAGTTATGCACGCATTCTGATTGGTTCTCACATATGATCTATTGGAGGACAGATGTATAGATGACGTCATCATTAAAACTTTTTTTAATTCTTTATTATATAAAACAAATAGATTCCAATTTGCCATGCATCTGTTCAGTAATAGATCACAGAGGACGTCATAATGTGGTAAGAACATCAGTGACACACTCAGCTGGGCCTTGTGTGCCACTTTTTTGTTCTTACCACATTTTGACGTCATCTGTGATCTATTATTGAACAGATGCACAGCAACTTGGAATCTATTTGTTAAATATGCACATTCAAAGTCTCCTTCATAGCTGACTCATTCCTCCCCCCCCCCTCCCTTGGTTAGGATCAGGTGCCTCTCAACCAATCAGATGCAAAACTTAAATCAATCCCAACTTGGTAACTTGCACTTTCCCACACTTCAAGGAGATTGATTGTTTTACTCTGAGTTCTCATTGGGTAATGGTGATTTTAACCCATTAAGCCCCAATAGTGACCAGCATCTAATTTCTCCCAACAATATCACTACCTAATCAAATGTATAGATCATGAGGATAAATGAAATGATCACCAAAGATGAATTGTCTTGATGTTTGAACAAATTCTCTCAATCAGTAAAATAAGAAACATATAGAGAACAGTGACAAGAATATACATGTTGATATGGGATCTTAATTAAAGGGTTAACCTGTGTTCTGATTGGTTGTTGTGATTCATTTGGTTTTGGTTTTGAGATACTCAGTTGAAAAACTCTAGCAAAAGATGATTAAGCTAAGACATCAAATCTTCTAAGTTTTCTTTATTCCACAGAACATCTCGGGACATCTCTCTCTTGCACAATTGTATGACTTAAAAAAAAACTTTTTGTTCACTTTACAGACTCGCAGGGATCAAGTCTTTCCTGTGACAACCATCAAAACAGAACGATGCGTGCATCTTATTATTATTGCCATGGCAAATGCTTTGAATGAAGTGTGGATTGCTGTTCCAAAACGAATGGTAGAGTTGTATCTTGCACAGTATCTACCACTTGTTGGGAACTGGTAAGATAATTTATAAGCTATAGCAGTTGTATTACATCTGTTGTATTGCCTCTCCTGTCTCCCAGTACACTATGGTATTGGTGGAAAATGTAATTATACATCCTCCAATCAGGTGGAATACTTGTACCAGATGCGACTTGGTCGTTTTTCTGTGCTTTATGCTACAAATCAAACCTATTAAGTGGGCTCTTTGGTTGCATTTTTATTTCAGTCCTTGAAAATTCTGAAGTTTCCACTTTAACTTACCTTGTATGTCCACTTTTTTTGTGGAACTATTTATGGAAATGTTTTTGACCTTTTTTTCACTACATAATTGGTGGGTTTTGAGAATTATCTCCTCGTGGGTGCAGCAGAACCCCTGTTGACTCTACATGAAAATTTTAGTTGTAAATTGTGTTTTTTTGCATGGAATGATTCATTGAATTTATTGACGTGTGGCCTTTTTTTCCTAATTTATATCAAATCACTTATTTATTCATTGATTGACTATTTTAATTGCCCTTTTTATGTAGGTGGGTACAGTGGAAAAACCGGAAACGGACGTGAAACTTGACCAGGGGATCCCTGAGTAACCACTCAGTCCAAAATTCAAATACTTTACCTAAATTAATTGTGTTTAGTTTTTGCTTTTAAAACTGTAAATATAATTTAACTTTATTGTGCTGGGATTAAAATTTAAGTTTCTTTTCGATTGCCAATTTTGAAGCCCCCTTATGTAGTAAACCTAAAAATGGATAACTCGCTAAAATGGGTTCTTTTCAACATAGTAAGTGGTCAGATAACAAGCGATGCACTGTGGAAGTAAAGTGAGGTATTTTTATTGAGAATTGACTGTATTTTTTTTATTCACAAGAGCGTTCGCAAGCATTCCCATACAAACTCTTATAATTCCGCCATGACTCTTATTTCGCAAGATGATCATCTAACAGCTGGAACTTGGGTAGCCTGTGGTATGCGCGACCTCGCAAATGCGTCTTTATGGTCTCGAAAATGATGATCAAAACTCAAAACAACATTTCTTTTTCTCTCTGTGTATTCAAATTGGACACGCGATGCCAGCTTGCACCCATATTGTAGTCCCAACATTTGACACCCTACTCGCGGAACTGATGGTTGTACATTTTACTTTTCACCCATGTTCAAGCTCTTTAGGGAAATTTTTTACGAGACCACAACACAGCTGTCAAACGTCGAGCATGGGCTTGAGAATCAATCTTGGCCGGCTTCGCCAATTTCCCGCGCAAAATTTTCAAAGGAGAGCTTGAGAAACACTACATGTACTGTTGCGCAAAACATGAGAAAAAAAATTAAAACAATACTAGAAATCTGGGCAGAAGTTTGACCGCTGTGTTCAAATCAGCGACCAAAACCCAAGCAAATGCCATGCTTACCGTCGCTGACTGAGTTTCAGTGATATCAGTAATACCAAAGATCAAGTGTAGCTTGATATGCTTCTTTTAATTTTTTTTTCTTTCGTAAACATGTCAGTTAACATTTTGATCGATAAAACACAAGTCCCCAATAAAAGCAGTTCAATGTTCATAATTTTTACATCTGGTCTTTGGGATATTGAATTAAACCAGAGGTACTCACCATGTACGACTCTAACGACCAATTTGTAGGCTTAAACTAAAGACTACCTAAGGCTTCCAAACTTCAACACCAAAGACTAGTTAATAGCCGTACATGTAAGCCAATTTAGGGTGTTCTCCTCTTGTTAAACTCGCAAATAAAAGTATTTCCTTTAGTTTGTGGAGTATTGAGCGATACAAGCGGAAATACATGGCTCAAGATCCTAAAATGAACGAATTGGGACGCAGAAGGAAACAGTCGTGGAATAAGTGTGGCTATCCGAGATGTTGCTTAGGTAACAAAATGATGGTATTAGACACAATGGAACATATCATAGCTTTATAGATATCATAAGCTAGAATACACTTCATTCTGATTAAAAATATTGCGAATGTTGGACCATGTGATTAGTCATTTTCTTACAAAATTTAATTGCATAGTAAAAGTCACGAGAGTGGGTTTCCTGTAACCCTAGGCTGCCTGTGGTCGTTATCGTTTTAAGACCCAGGCCTCCCATTTAATTGGAAAACATCGGAATCTACTTTAGGCTACAGTTGGTTATTGCTTCGATGGAAGTGTTGGGTTTCTTTGAAATAAGTGTCGTTCTATTTGTCGTTTTGCATATCTTGAGGATTTACTTTGCTGATTGCGATGCAATACTACATTTCTACGAAAGATTTGCAAAGCCACCGGAAAGAAGATTACGAGGTAAAGTAATTTGGATCACTGGTGCATCGAGTGGAATCGGCGAACATTTAGCGTACAAGCTAACTGAACTGGGCTGCAAACTGGTGCTATCAGCGAGGAGAAAAGACGAATTAGACAGAGTGAAAAATCAGTGCCTGAGTAAGTGTTACTGTTAGGCATTTCAGTAACTCAACAAGCTTTGTTTGCAGTTCACAAATGGAAGGAGAAAAGTGGTCGGAATAAGGGGAGAGGAATGGTTCTGTACTTTTAAACAGTTTCACTCTTAGATGTCACCAAGATATCATTTTTCTTTACAATGTCATTTCATTTTCAAAAGAAAAGGTGGCTAAGAAAAAGAAAGATATAAATAAGGGATATTGTTTGATTTACTAGTTCTCAGAGTCAAGAATGCAGGTTACTGTGGTCTATGGCTGCCTAAAAGACCTCTCTTATTGGCATCTGTTCAGCCTGCAAGCAGGCTCTCATGTTCAGAATTTGCCTTAACCCTCTCAAACATAGGTATGCATATTCTCCATACTGTTCTCTAAACATTTCCTAAGATGTTGACATGAAGAATTTGTCTAAGAATCAGGAGCTTCTTTAGATGGTGATCAGCTCCTTTATTCTCCTGACCTTAATGTTTGATTTGGGGGTGATATGGTAAGGAGAAATTAGATGCCAGTCACTCTTAGGGGTTGAAGGGTTAATGCCCCCTTTAGGGGCACAGCCCCTTATCATTCTCTAATGGTAGCTGCTTATGGAAAAGTTTACTGAAATCCTGAGAATGACAAAAAAAATGTATGGAAGAAAGTGCAGAGAACTATTCTTTACAAATTGCGAGTGAAAGGTTCACCAATTTGGCAGAAAAAGGAGAGATCAGAGGTCAAGTGGCATTTTTAAAGGTTGCCTTAAATTATTTCTATTATGCAGGGCTTTCCAGAGAGATACTACCCAGGTACCAAGGGCTTCTCACTTTTATTCTTGGGCAACCTTTAAAACTGTCATTAAGTGTTTAGTGCAGAGAGGTTGTTTTGACAGTTGGTATACACTTAAGGTGTTGCCATAGAGATAGGTAGCCATTGTGGAGAGTGTAAAGAAGCAGTGTATGAACTGTTTGCTAATTTAAAGAATTTGCCACTTTAGAATGGTGCTGTTAGTTGGGATTAAACTGTATATTTTATGTGTAAACACAGCTCTTCTTTTCTTGCTGCATAGGTTTGGCCCAAAAGCTTTTTCCATTGACATTTGAGGAAGATTTTCTTGTCTTACCACTGGATATTACAAATTTCTCCACTCATGAAGACAGTGTAGCTAAAGCTCTTCACAGGTTTGGCAAGGTAATTTTAAGGCAGTCTACCTGAGGTGGTTGATGTTAAATGAATGCTTCTGGTGCTTTAGTGGCGTGCAGATGTTGTGGTTCACTTTTATCCTTGGTTCAAATTTATTTTCCTTTGTTTCAAACACATGATCATACATTACAATACCCCAAAACAAAAGAAAACACACAATTTGAACCAAGGATAAAATTGAACCACAACATAGACATGGTGACTTAATGGCCATTAATCCTTTAACTCCCCAAAATGATTAACATGGAACTTCTCCCTGTAATGTCCATACATTATCCTGCAAACAGGTATTGAGAAAACTCCAACTTATCAGGTAGAAGTTCTTATCATGATCTACATGTAGCACTAAATTCTCATTACTGATTTACAAGGAAATGTGTCGCTGCTAGAGGGGAGAATTAACAATCAGATCTTGGGAGTTTAAGGGTTGATATGACGTAAAAACATTCCATCAAATAGGACCTGCATGGTCCCAATTGTACACTTTAATAGACAACTATTATGAAAAATGATCCCTGTACGAGGGTATCAAGTGATCACACAAACAGAGCTAGGAGTAGCTGTACCACCCCAAAAGATGGGTGATGAAAGAGGAAAGGTAAAAAAAAGAAAAGGGGTTTTAATACATGTTTGGTAGAGCCTTTATTGACTGAGTTCAGTTGGGCCAGATGGATAATATTTGGATTACCATCCGTGCATTATGACCTCAAGCTGAATATTTCTTCCTTTGGTCTTCTAAAAGATAGACAGAGTGTGAGATCTTCTCAGAGAAGATTTAGGGGCCAAGACTCAGTGGGTCACATTGTAGTGTCACTTCTCCTTAAAGGGATGCTACTTCACCACAGGTTGCCCACCAGCAATTTGTCAAGTTCTACTTTGTGTCTGCTAGTACCTTGTTAACACTTTAACCTCTGAGAGTGACTAGCATCTAATTTCTTTTACTTTTCACTAGCAGCCCTGAATCCACTGTAAAGTCATTCCAATAAAGGAAATTATCACTAACTATAGATGCTCCTGATTGTTTTAAAAAATTCTCCTTACCAGAATCTTAAGAGATACGTAGACAACAGTATGGAGAATATACACTTTTAACTCCCAGATAAAATTTTTAGTTCTCCTTACTTTCAACCATACAATTCTTATAATGCTAGTTCAGAGAATTTAGTATTGGATCAAGTAATTATCCCCAAATTGATATTTTTCTTTATTCTCATTACTTATCTGGTTGATGTTGTATTGATATTGTGAAGAGAAATTCTGTCTCGGTCACTCATGGGAGTTAAAGGGTTTGTAATGGGGTTAATAAACTCAAGTGAGGAGAGGCACTGAGAGAAAAGTCTCTTGATGGATATCACAACATGATGATCTGGCTAGAGTTTAAATTGAGTCTCTTGTACCTTTTAATCTGGATTCCTCAATAGCAAACATAAGGTAATGGCTCTTGGTTCAGCTTGTTACAGCAGATCTTCATATATATGTGTTCTGTTACTGACTTATTTTTTGACTTATGGCATATATATGTACTTTCTGTTAAATTGCAGATTGATTTTTTAGTGAACAATGCAGGAATTTTGCAGATGGGTTTATCGATGGATTGTGATTTTGATGTAGTTTTCCCAGTGCTGAACACAAATGTACTGGGGACAATCTCTCTTACCAAAGCTGTTCTGCCTCACATGATTCGAAACAGGAATGGTCAAATTGTTGTAATAAGTAGTGCCTCTGGGAAAAGTGGTAAGTTTGATATCTCATGGCAGGTGGGGGAGGGGGGAGAGGGGGTATAAATAGACATCATGCTGAAAATTCTGCATTAAAACATGAACATAATGAAGGATTTACCTTTCTTCATTATCATTGGCATTGAGAAATGCCCTTTCTTGTCAACCAAGACCACCTGTGATGTAACTTGACAACTAAAAGATATATATAAAATTTTTTTTCCAAGAAGCCATTATATGAGCAAGACAAAAATGAGTGATTTGCACTCCTCTTGGTACAATATAGACATTCCCCCCTTCCCCTAAGTAATAATTTACTTGAGAACAGAGAACACTGCACATGATGCAAGTTTGTCTGACACATGGATCAATATATAATCACCTCTTATGTGCAAATCAATTTGAAGCTTTGGCATCCTTTTCCTCCTCCTCCCTCTCCTCCCCCCCCTCCCCCCCCCCAGGGCATCTGAACTTTTGAAGACTGGTTTGTTTATATCCCCTGGGCCAAAACTTCATTCAAATGCTGTACCCAATTACTAGATTTGATGGTCAATCTTTTTGCAAAAGGTGAGATCAGGAACCCTGACTTTCTAGAAGACCTTTTCTTCTGAGCCAAGTTCTTGCAAAAGTGCATGCTTTACCGATAAACACCTCCATCTTAAAAGAAGAAACAGGTGTATTCTGCTGGAAGGGCCAGACACTTTTGGTTCAAATTCTCACCCCACCCAGGCAGGGTTCAAATTTCCCACTCCCCAGGCAAAGAAAAAAGTCAAATTGGACAGGGAGGGGATGTTTAAGCATCAAAGTGATTGGTTCATTACTTTTGGAGCTTGAGGTACAGTTTGTGTTTGATTTGTGGGACAGACTTTTGAGGCCATTCTATGGTATTTGAAATGGTATCACAACTCCATTAGATACTCTGTAGGGATATCAAAAAATATCTTTCAAATATTGTCTTCCCAGTTTGTTCAAAAGGATGCAACCAAAGTGTTTACACTTTGAAATTCTCTATATTTTGCACAATTCTCACAAGGCATTGTAATAAAATATTGTCCCCTAATATTTAGATAACACAGCACATTGAGCATTATGTTAACTTGTTGAATTTGTTTTGCAGCACCAGTCCCTTATGTGGCAGCATATGCAGCCTCAAAACATGCTGTTCAGGTGATTAACTTGCACATTGAACTTAACATTGCACTTTTTCTATTACTGGTTATGTAATGATATCTTTCTGCACATGTGTACTGTAATGACATATTGTACCTTTTTTTAAAACTGATTTTAGAATCATAACCATTCCTGCTCATGTGTACCACAGCATTTACTATTATAATAACAATTGAGTTTTTGGGAATGTCTTGGAGGGTAAAGCAAAACTGTAGGTCGGTAGGGGAGAAGAATACACAACTACATACAATAATGGGCTAATCAATTTCAAAGCTTTACATTCTCCCCCCCCCCCCCCCGTCCTTAATGGCGACGTCACCGGATTAATTTGCATGCCAATACATACACACACTCTAATATATTAGTATGAGAAATGTCAAAAGCCATGTGGGAGTAGTGATTCAGTCCTCGGAAGAATACTCATGGGCAGTGAAAAAAATGAAAAACAAAAATAAAAAAAATTTTAAAAAAAATTAAAATAAAATAATGGTACCCGAAGGAATCGGACAAAAAATTGACTCAAGAGGAGTATATTGGTTTGAAGATATGAGTGTATTACGGTTTCGTCGAACCATTACTATTAGGGAAGGTACGTTTTTTAATGAGGGGGGGGGGGGGGGGTCGGGGTGTTTTAGAAATTTTTTGCGAAAAAAGTGGTGGCCCACCCACTTCCTAGAATATATTAATGCATGACGCTCCACAAATACCTACACAAAAACATCTGACCCTCCCTCCACGTCCTTCAAGACAAAAATAACCGGAAGTGAAAATAACTAGCTGGAAGTGTTACTCACATAACCGCCTCTGCATGGACTTTCTGAAGAGGAAGTTAAGTCTCTTTCAACGTCAGAGCTAGACGCACACAGCAGTAAAGTCATGGAAAAAATGCGTGGGCTGTTGCTGAGGAAGTGTGTCGAATTGACGACTTCACAGTGCTACGTGAGTATATTTCGGCATTTTTGGTCGACCGACCGGAAAATCAATTTTTCTACAACCGTGAGTATCTTGGAGTCACCAACAATTCCGGGGCATGGGTATTTTTTCAAGCTAGAACAATTTGAGAGCTTCCATTGTGAGGAAGGATAGCCATATATGGAGTGTAAGCGAATGTCGTGTCAAGAGCGAAATGGCCAACTATGTAAATTTTGCGAGGAGGATGAGGCCACCAGCGCTCCACTTCCAACTCGACGACCATATCCCGACTATGGCAAGCTACCAAACTTCCACGATCTCTCTTGGAGTGCAACCCCCACCAATGGCCGTGAGCCGGACGACTTCCAGCCTCGAGCTCAGATTAAGCGATTGTTTGAGGAAAGTGGACTACTCAGTGGGAACAGTGAGGCTATTAGAAAGTTTTCAGATAAATACATTGTCCCCGAAAAGCTTGTGGCAGATTATGTTGAGCACCTTGCCCAGATAAAAATGCGTAAGGAGAAGAGGAAAGAGGAGACTGAAAGGGAGCGAATGGAACGGCTGAACCGGGAGTACAATGACACTGACTGGGTTGGACTGTACAACTCCGATAAGCTATCTTCCTTGAGGGTGGATGAGCTATCCTTGTACTTTTCCCATCACAAGATCACCTTCAAAGGGAAGAAAGCTGAAAAGGTCGCAATGATAAAAGCGCAAATTGGCAGCTTGCTGTACGATTCAATGGAGCGTCAACAACCTCGGCAGCCCCTGCTAAAAAATATGCAGCAACAAGTGACCTCATCACTTGCCGAGGTTGAAACTGACTCGCAAAGTGATGTAGTAGATCAAATTGTTGGTTCAAGCCCGAGTAGCTTAAGTGACGAATCGTCACCGGAGACTGATTTTATACCAGAACCCCGCGCGGAAACATTACCGCTGTCAAAATATGGAGGAAGGCGGGCACGGTCGAGAGAGACGATTATGTTAGTTGGGAGAAGATAGTTTTTTGTAAATAATCTAGATTAATCTTGACTGGTAACTTTGCTTGTCAGTATACAAGTTTTAGGTTTCTACACACTTCGCGTGTTTGTTGACAAAGAAGAGTCAGCTAAGCGACATGGAGTAATTTTTCCCTTGCCAAAAAAAAACCGTAACCTTCCCCCGGTTGCAAATAAAACAGGTTTGACCCTTCCCAATTTGTAAAAATTTATTAATGACCCTCCCCTCCGGAGCCTTCCCTTAACAATGATAATACCATCTCATAAGTTGGGCGCAATTTGTTAGGGAATTGCAGATTACTTTGTAATCTCAGGATGACAGTCAATATTAAATTTGTTGAAGTCATTTTTATTTGCTTTTTTTTCTGTTGTTTATTACTGCGCATGTGCATTATGCCTAGTGAAAGGATAAGGACTCCTGCATGTCTGTGCTCACTTAGAATGTGATTATTGGTTTTTGGTATTTACTCTTTTTACTCTGCACATGCGTATTATTCTGAGGACTGAATCCCGACCACATGGCTTTCGCAATTTGTGACGGCATGCAAATTAACTCGATGTCGTCGCCATTAGTGGCGCACCCCTTTTACGTCACTCGTCACTCTTTTAAAATATCCCGCCAGAATTTGAAATTTGAAATTAGCCAATCAAAAGACTGGGAAATCAAATCGACCATCTTGAATGGACTACGGGCTCCTGATTGGTCTATACCACGTTGTACACAATACTGCGCTCTGATTGATGAGCATCCTATACTACTTTGAGTGGGGCATTTGAACGCAATTTTCGTCCGGGGGAGGGGGAATTTAAACGTGTCGGGGTGTTGCCCGGGGGATGGTGAAGCTTCAAATTGATTGGGGCATAAGCCCTTTTGGGTGTTATGGGATGAATAGAGCAAAAATTCTTAAATGGGATAATTTAGGACAGATCGAAATGAAGTTTGTCTGTAAGTTGATTGTTCCAGGTGTTCAGTCAGGAAAACGAAGCGTGGCAGTGAAATGGCGTGGTAGTATAGAAGAGGAATGAAAAAAAGAAGAAGGGTTTGATGGTGTCGAGGAGTTGCAATTAGCTGAAAAAATTTGTTTAGAACCTCTCTTTGTACATTTATACTCTTTTTATTTACAGGGTTATTTCAACACTTTGCGTATGGAAGTTTATGATAAAAATGTTGGTGTCACAATGATCTGTCCTGGTTTAACGTACTCAAACCTCTTTCGAAATGCATATCGAGAGAACTTGGAGGTATGTCGATGAAATTTCACTTTTATCATATAATGTTAATTGTTTTGTGGTGTTGAACGATGAAAACCTGGTTGACCAACTCACGCGAAAAGTTAGTTTGCCCTGTCTGTATTTCAATATGTGCACATGTGCGCTCAAGATCTGCTTTATGACAGGCTCATAGCTGGCAGTTTGTATTTTCCTCAACTGTGATTTAATCTAAGAGCATTCCCTCTTTTTCGGCGATGTCTGTCGTGGAAGGTTAAAAGAAAAAAAAAAGAAAAAACCAGGGAAAAAATAGCTTGCTAGCGCATCGCGCGGAACTCTGGAACTGAGGAGGCACCCACTTTTGGTGCCCTCCCTTCCAGAGTTCCATGCGGCTTGCAAGCCATCATTTTTTTTTTACTCGCGTGACTCGCTTCAGCGAAAAGGGAGTGCACAAAGTCCACCCTTGATTGGCTGTTCTGTTTTCTTTGGTATTGGTTTTTCGTCATTGAATTGAAGAGCACTTCAGGAAACGAAGGCGTGAAGACGTCAAAACCTTCTTTTCTTTTTCTTCATTCTAAAGGAAGTCTTCCTCGTGCTATCGCATGCTAAAATTTCCTCTTTTATTTTTTTTTACTCGATAGACTCGTAGGGATTTAGTCCTTCCTCCGACAACCATGAAACCGGAACGATGTGCGCACCTTATTGTCATTGCCATGGCGAACTGTTTGGATGAAGTGTGGATCGCTAAACCATCACGTCTGTTAGAGTTATATCTCGCACAATATCTGCCACTTGTCAGAGACTGGTAAGGTAGTTCACGCATTGCAGTTGTATTGCATCGGTTTTTGCCGCTTCCAGTACGTTCTGGTATTGGTGGAAAACTTCATTGCGCCATCCGTCTGCAAAACTTGAACCAGTCGTGACTTGTCTCCAACGTTTTCTTTCACTTAGAAAAATGGTGTACGAAAAAAAATTGAGCCCGTGTAAATATTCCGTAACAAAACATATAATATTATTTATATAATAAGCTCAGTTATGCACGCATTCTTATTGGTTCTCACTTATGATCTATTGGAGGACAGACGTATAGATGACGACATCATTAAACCTTTTTTCCGTATATTTGAATTCTTTATTATATAAAACAAATAGATTCCAAGTTGCCGTGCGTCTGTTCAGTAATAGATCACAGAGGACGTCAAAATGTGGTAAGAACATCAGTGACACGCTCGGTTGCGCCTCGTGTGCCACTTTTTTGTTCTTACCACATTTTGACATCATCTGTGATCTATTACTGAACAGACGCACGGCAACTTGGAATCTATTTGTTAAATTTAGAATCGGAAATTAATCCCATCGATATCATGAACGTAGAAGGACCCCAGTTGAACCAAAATGAAAATGAGAATTTTAAATTGATTTTCTTCGCATGGAATGAATTTATGTATTGATTGGTAAGTGGTAGTTTATTTTGTTTAAATTTATGTAATTACTCATTTATTCATTGATTGATTTTCTGCTCAGTTTATTTCCAGGTGGATACAGCGGAATAACCGGAACCGGAATGCTAACCTGACAGCGGCATCTCGGACTAACTAATCGATACGAAACTCAAATACTGCCAGCACTTTTTTTTTCAATTTAAAGTGCTAAGTTTGTGCTTTTAATGGTGTAGACATATTGTAAATAGTTGGCAATATGGCCTCATAAAATCACAAGCTTTAGCGTAATGAATCGAGAAGAAAATGTAAGTTTCTTTTCTATTAAAGAGGGTAAGTTTCTTTTCTATTAAAGAGGGTAAGTTTCTAAAGCAACTGTGGTGCTGCGTCTGTGGGGAAGCTTAGGAATATAATTTGGTTTTATCAACTGTCTTAATAATCTCAATTGGCCTCCGTAAAGAGTTTCAAAGCTGACATTTCGAGCGTTAGCCCTTCGGCAGAGCGATGTCGATTATTAACTTGGACTGAGAACATTTTCAAGTCCCACAAATCAGGATCATTTTCAATTTTTTTTTGCTGGTGAAGGAGGCAATGCATTGAAACTAACGCGATCGAATTCAAACAGTTCAGACGGCAAGCTGTTTAAACTAAGCCTTTCGCTTTATTGTAAGTCACAAAGTTATTTTTAATTTAACAAAACTTCCAATTAAACAGGTATTCCTTAATGACGTCTATCATCTTCCAGCTATCTTCACTGTAGCTCATCACTTCTTACCACAGTTTAAAGTACGCGCGGCCTCACAAACGCGTCTTATATCGTCTTGAACTACCTGAAACAGTAATATTTATCATGAAACACGCTATTTCAAATGACAGAATTGGCGATCTAAACTGTACATTCAAATTCGACGCGCGATGCCAGATTCCGCCCATATTTTATTTCCCATATCTGAAATCCTTTTTTCCTAACTGAGGTTTTGCATGTCTCAGTTAGCCATGATGTCCGAACGACAACCTCGGTGGCAAATTTTCTTGTTTCCTTTCTTAATTTCTGATAGATCACCTTCAGGGAGTTCGCATATAGAATTTAAACCAACTTTCGATCCAAACCTTAATCCTTACTCCGGCTAAGTTTGAAAGCTAGGTTTGTTTTTTAA
>NC_142676.1:8965000-9072500 GCF_964200805.1 Pocillopora damicornis
TCCACAAGCAAAAACTAAGGAACATGACCGACGAGTCAACAACAATGCATCATATGACGAATACAAAATGGAAAACAAAAGCCCAAAAAACAATTTCTAGCAATACTACTTATGAAGTAAAGGTGCATAGATAACATATGAACGACAGAGAAACTTAACAACAGACATGTCTGAAGGATACGAACAAGAAACGAGACAACAAATCGAATGGACATGTTGAATCCGGAGAAATCAGTGGCTGTTGATCATCTTTGAGCGCAGTCAAGTAGTTTTCAATAATCGCAAACGAAAGAGTGAGCATAGAAGACTAATCAGTTTGGTAACTAATGGCCGATACACCGGAAAAGATCGAAAAAAGCTGCGAACACCTTCTTCCAATTTATTACATTGAAACAGTTCACGGAACGATTATGACACGTTGTCAGCGCGCCTGTTTAAAGGAAACGAATGTTGACAACTGGCTAAGCTAAATGAACCGCGATAGCATGGCCAGTGACCTGTGATCAATTATCTAAAAATAAACAAGTTCCTTTTAGTTTCCTAACCGGAACTCACCTGTTCTTGCGGCAACATTCAAAGATATCGGATGGCGATAAATCAATAGTCTCTGAAATGGAAATCCCCTACTTACAGCTTACAGCTTACAGCTTATCCTTCACAAAGTTTAGTTTACCGGCATTGTGTATATTGTCACATATTCAAAAACAGAATTGTTTACGAACAATTCGCCAAAATTGGCGAAAACTTAAATCTTTCACCCCTAAGAGTGACTAACATCCAATTTCTCCTCACAAGAATACTGTAAAATCAAACACCAGGGCCACAAGAATAAAGGATGTGATCGCTGTTTGAAGAAGCTCTTGGTCGCTAAACAAATTCTTCTTGTTAGTCACTTAAGGAATGTATAGAGAACAGTATGGAGAATATGCACACACCCTCTTATACAAAAACCTCATTCTGGGTTATTTTACATGGAAGCTTTAATCTGTGCGAGAGTACCCTTCTTCGAAAGGCTTCAAAAGGCATCTAGCATTTCTCATTCCACTTTAGGGAAAGAGCGCATACGTTAAGAGAGGATAAGAGTTATCCTCATTGGTGACTACTTACTACCCTCCCCCTATATCACCCTCTTTTTTGACTACTTCTTGAATCTAGATAAATCAATGGTTGTTGGTCGCCTTTCAGTTTAAAAGAATTGCAAGCGCACACGACAGAATAGTTTGGTAAATAGCAGCCTAGAGACCGGAAAAACCGAAAAGCTGCGAATAGCTTCTTCATTCTAAATATAAATGCTGGACCAATTCTATGTACACGGCACCTTTAGGTAATACTTAATTCGAATTTTCTTCGATTAACGAAAACCAGACTGAAGTGCATCCTAAAACAGTTCGTGAAAGATAAGAAAACCTTCTAAGTTCGCCTGTTTAAGAAAAACGAATGGCGACAGCTGGCCACGCTGAATGAGCTGCGTTAGCGTGGTCAGTTACTTGTGTGGACAATTATCTTAAAACGTAAGGATTCCGTGAAGTTTGCTACCTTGATGACGCCTGTTCTTACGGCAATACTTTAAGTTTTCGGTGTATGATAAATTTAACAATGGATTCCATTGTATCGTTAGGCTCTCCAGTAGAGACCATGGGTAGAGTGAAAAAAGTAGTGTGCCACTGATTTTCTTATCTTTTACATCCGTATTTACACAACTGTTATAGAAATACATGTACTTACATTTACATATGACTCCGCTCCCTTGGTAACCTGGCTTACACTGACAGGTGTATGAACCGATAGAATTGAGGCAGTTTGCGTCTGAATGACATTTGTTGTCACCAGTTCTGCATTCGTCGATATCTGCCGCACAAAGAAAGTAAATTAATTATAATAAATAGTAATAGTGATTACTACTGACTACATGCACAATAATGATGGTAACAATAATAACAATGACAACAATGATAATGGTAACAATAATGATATTAATAACAATATCGTTATTTCAGTATCGGCACACCCCTTACTAACATGGGTTAGATAAGGGCTACAGTTAACATCCAAAGATGTATCTTTTCCTCAGAAAGCTAACTTAGAAATGGAAAAAGAATGACAATAAAATCCAGTCAGCCACACAAACATTACAAAAGTAACAAAAAAAGCTAAAAAAAATTTCCTTCGAGCCGGATTCGAACCAGCGACCTAAGGATATCAATCAATGTCTCTACAGTCCTCCGCTCTACCAACTGAGCTATCGAAGGATCAAGTACTTGTAGATGCGTTCTAGCAGAAATGAATCCGTAAAAATAACTAGAGGTCAGTTGGTGGATGTCTAAGTGGCCATTGGTATCAGTTTGAGTAAGAAGCGAAGCGTGTGAACAGCATAGCATTTGAAAATATAACTAGTGAATCAAATTTACATTGACACATGTACTAATTCTTCTTAAATACATTGTTCCTTGTTCATAGTTAAACGTCAACAACGACGACACGCTTAAGTCGTCCTTCCTTCTATGGTGTAAAATGGCCCGCCGAGAGAGGAAAGCTTGTCTTTCCTACTGCAGGCTGTCATGTTATCTCTCTTTCCAAATGAGCAGGTTAAAAAAATCATTGCTTCTTTCTTTCTTTCTTTTTCTTTGTTTGTTTGTTTGTTTTTTTTAAGAAGGGGGGGGGGGGTGGAGGGTCGCCTTAAAGATGATATAAAGCGAATCATAATGTGGTCCTTCTCCAGACCAAAATGAATGACAATAAAATCCAGTCAGCCACACAAACATTACAAAAGTTACACAAAAAGCAAAAAAAATCTCCTTCGAGCCGGATTCGAACCAGCGACCTAAGGATATCAATTAATGTCTCTACAGTCCTCCGCTCTACCAACTGAGCTATCGAAGGAACATTCAACAAGATCGCATTTCCACTCAGAGATAAACGAGTATGAACAACTTATGAGCTTTGTTCTTGTCCCCATCCTCGTTGCTGATTTTATATGAACAAAAAGAAAATGCACATGGATGAATTGATCATTGGCGTGAAAAAAATGAACTCACCACCGCACGACGTTCCGGGACCCTGGTAACCACTGCTACACACGCAGCTCGGTCCTTGAATCAAGTTTTGACACGTGGCATTCGCATGACAGACCTCTCCTGCACAAGTGCCATCAGCTAAAATTGGTAGAGAACAATATAATTGAAATTGTGATAAGAATACATGAAAGTCATATATTTGTACTGCGGAAAATACATTTTAAGCAAATGAAGATCATCGCAGTATATACTCAACTTAAGCAGTTGAGAAATAAGGCCTAAAAAAAAAATTCAGGCCTGAACGGGAATCGAACCCATGACCTCTGCGATACCGGTGCAGCGCTCTAACCAACTGAGCTATCAAGCCAACTGGGAGCTGGTCAATTGTGAGTTCGTTATATACCCGTAGATGGGTAGTTAATTGAAATTATCTCTTGCAGCCTAGCTTTAAGTCTAGATAAGGGACTCGTTAAGGTGACAGGGGTAGAGAACAAATAGCTCAAGTGTTAAGAGTTGCGACTCTCAGTCAGTGCAATAAATTGCAACATCGAATCCAAGTGTTGCGTCACTACTAACTTTTTGACCACTTACATTCACATTCAAAGCCAGTTCCTTGGTAGCCGGGACTACAGCGGCAGGAATACGACCCAAGATTGTTGAGACAATCTGCATGCTGATGACAACTGTTATTTGTTCGACATTCGTCCACGTCTACGGAGAAATAGAGAGAGGCCTAAAGTTTTGCATAAATGGGCTTAAGCTGACCACTTAACTGTAACTCAAATTAAATCAGTCTCTTACCAATACATTTCCTTCCATCCCCTGCCCAACCATCGACGCAAACGCACTGCCGGGCGCGATTGCTAGCAGTTTTTGGAACGCATGCACCGTGTTGGTTACAAACCACACCATCACACGTACCGTCGGCTGAAAACAAAGGCAGAATGGATAAAACAAATAATGGTAAAAAAAATCATCATTTTTAGTTGGTTGAAAAACTACAGGGTCTGTGGGTGCACGGGTTTCAATAAAGGCGGTTACCGGCGGTTTACCGTATCCTATGAGACCTCTTGCCGCCGTCTGTTTACGGCTCTTTTTGAGGCTCAGCCGCCTATCGCACTTTCGGCAGCCGCTGTTGAAACCCCTGTCTATGACCCTTAGACTTACATTCGCACTGAGTCCCATTGCCAAGGTAACCAAACCGGCAGCGACATTGATAAGACCCCGGGCTGTTGTAACAATCAGCGTTCAGGTCACAGTTGGTTGCTGGTGATGAGCACTCGTCAATATCTGGCATGGACAAAGGTGAGACTATGATATAAGTTAAAGATATAACAGGTAAAGAAAAAACTACATTTAACAATTACTTCGCTACTTGCAAGAAAAAAAAGATAATGGGAAGAGAGGGTTTGTGGTCCATCTTACAATCCTGTTTTTCCGTAGTAACATCAATATAAAATAAAAATAGATAAATATATAAATTGGAACGTAATGTCTTACCGCTAACATAGTATCCGCCATTTTCCTTTCAGTGTATTCAAAATCAGTTATACAACGAAACCGTTTGATTCTCTCCATCATCGGACCGGGTCTTGGAAATAGACGCACGACGTGTTTTGCTTTTTGCGTTTTGCTTTTTGCGTTTGCGCATCTAAACTGGCAGGGTTTCGATTCGAGATGGAGATTTTATAGTTGCATATTCCTCGTGAAAACGTTTTTTCTTCAATGATACATTAGCTCTTTGAACTCACCCTCACATATAGTTCCGTTCCCTCTCCACCCTATTCTGCATATGCATTGACGTGGAAAATCAGAACTCTCCTTACAGTCAGCATTAGAATCGCAGTAGACTCCATCACACGAACCATCAGCTACAAGTGAAACGATGCAGTGAGGTAACACGAACTTGTTACCGATGATCGATGTTAATTCTTTCACATCTTCGGTTATTTCATAGAAAAAAATGTCAAGCTTTTCACGACAATGGAGGAAACGACCCCTTCGCTCGTTAATAAATATCCGACATCTTTCTTCATTTGACAAAGATGAACGGAATCTTTTGTTTTTCCTCCTTGTGTCCCTTTTTTTTTATGTACAAAACAGTTATCAGCTCCATTGCCACCAAGTTGTTTGACCCATATATCGATTGCAACTCAATTTACCGAAAAACAATTCACAGCTCCGACATTTCCGATAACTCCCCTCCCTCCCTTTTTCAACTTACATGTGCAGTTAACACCATCACCAAGGTAACCCGGCTTGCAATAGCATTCATAAGATCCTTCTGTATTAAAGCACTCTGCCTTTGAGTGACAGTCAGTGTCACTGGGTGACTGACATTCGTTGATGTCTGGTGTGAAAGAAAGATAGAGTTGCACAATAATGGCCCTTAAGCTTTGTAAATATTGCCAGAAAAGAGGTTCCTGATGAATGGCATGGGAAGAAATTTAAGGTAAAAAAAACCACCTTACCAGAACAACTAAACCCGTCTCCTTGCCAACCATCTCGGCACTTACATTGTCGTCGTGCCTCTGGAAACTTTCGAAAACAATCGGCGTTTGGATGGCAAACTCTACCTTCACATGTACCATCCGCTGAAGTAGAATAAAGACCACGTAAATATACTCCAACGATCAGTATTGGAAGGGCGACATAACCCTTTACACCCTGACATCAGTAAACATATTCTCCAGACTGTTCTCTATACATGTCTTATGGTGCTGACAAGGAGAATTTGTTTAACAATCCTGAGCTTCTATCGTTGGTGATCATTTCCTTTTTTCTTGTGACCTTTATGTGTGATTTGGGGGTGATATTGTAAGGAGAAATTAGATGCTAGTCACTCTTAGAGGCTAAAGGGTTAAGATGTATTCATTACCCATGATAAGATAACTCAGTAGGTAAATAGCCTAAGTGACTGATACATCACAGAGAATTCAGAGAAAAAAAATTATATCATTGCTTCAAGTCAGAATTAGCTTTTTTGGAATAAACTTTTAGGGTATATTTCTTTCAAGGCCAGTAGAGAATCAAATCTTTTCCCCGATCATTCATAAACGGGAAATTGTTTCAACTCACAAACGCAGCTGAAGCCATTTCCTTCGTAGCCAGGCCTGCACCGACACTCATAGGAGCCTTCGCTATTGAGGCACTCAGCATCTAGGTGGCACTTGTTCTTAAATGGCTGGCATTCGTTAACATCTGAATAGAAGGACAAAAAGCAAAATTAACACTCATCTGCTTGTCTGCTGGGGTAATTTTAGTACCTTCGCTAATTGGAAAAAATAAGAGATTTCTCGAGCTGATAGAGCGTGCCAATGATAAGTATTAAGTCACCACGAAATAGAATAAAAAATGTAATCAGTAGAGGGTAAAATGCAAGCTGAAAAGATACGTTTGCCTTATTGAAATGAAATCAATTGGGTTGTGAGTAGTAACGTATATTTTCGGTTTAGAAATATGGAGAGAAGGCCGCTGATATTTCACAGTGTAGCACCTTTGCTCAGTGTACGTTACTCGAATTAATACAAAAAAAGGCTCCCAGGATGAAACATCCATTACTTGAATACATCGTCCAAATACGCAAAACGAAACAAAAGCAAACAAAAAACATTCAAAACGAGGAGGCGACATACGTATTGAACTCACCGAAACAATTTCGCCCATCTCCTTCCCAGCCATCTTTACAAGTGCACTGTCCACGACCTTCGGGTGAGCTTCGGCGACATTCTGCATTTGAATCACAGAACACTCCTTCGCACGAACCATCCGCTAGGAGAGAAAATGATCGATCGATGACCCCAGTCGTTACAGTAAAGACAATAATTTTATCCAAACAAATCCTGCATCACAGGAGCTCTCTCCAATCAATGAAAGATTAACTTTACGGCGTTAATTCTCTTTACGTCTCTCTATTTGTATCGTGGCGGCCATCTTGGTCACTGTCACGCGATAGAGGTCTGGTGCGAGCTCTGCGAAAGTCTGGGGGCTAGAAATTTTAGATTGGAATTTTTCCACCAATTTTGACATTTTTCGACAGTTCCAGGTTTCCGCGCCTCTCGTGCCACATCGCACAAGCGTAACCGAGTTCAGAATACCTACCACAATAAAGGGTGACACTTTTGAACTAAATGACTGTAAATGTGTAAAAATTATAAATGTGAACGGCGAATTAAGAAATGAATATGAAAGCAATCTTCGCAGTCATAGACACTACTTGAGCAGAAGTAAATACGATGCCTGTAGAAATATTCAGATCCGTAAGAGATTTGAACCCATGAGCTCTGCGATACCGGTGCAGTGCTCTGGTCATCATTTTGCATTGGTGCGTAACGTATTTAACACACTTTAGGACTGGTAACTTAATCCTCTATTAATAGGTATACAGAAATATTTACGAGAAGTGAGATCTCCCTATTTTGTATACCAGGAAAATTTACCTATTGTTTTTCAGTGTTAATGGCTAAGTGTAAAGTAAATATTAGGCTGTGTACATAACTGAATGCAAGGAAGTCTTCGAAGAGTTGGTTACCTCTCTTAATAGTTTAACCCTCTAACTCCCATGAGTGACCAAGACAGAATTTCTCCTTACAACATCAAAACAAAATCAAGCCGACAAGTGAATATCACTTCGGCGATCATTAGTCGATCCAGTCCCAAATTCTCCCAACTAACATCACAGAAACTGTATGGCAGATAGTGAGGAGAATTACTGATGAGAGTTTGGGAGTTAGAGGGTTAACTCGCAAATGTGAATACTATTCGACCACTCAGGACTTTCATTAGTACTTCATTATCCGGCAAACAGGTGTCGAACATACAAAAATTTATCAGTTAAAAGGCGTCCTTGAGATATAGGTATTTTTTTTATATTTTTATGACATTACAAACTTTTTATAGCGAAGGCATAAACCACGTAATGGGATTAAAGAAGACTCACAAACGCAGTCGAAGCCATCGCCTTGGTATCCAGGCCTACAGTTACATCGATAAGAACCATCGGTGTTCAAACACTCTGCTTCTGAGCTGCAGTTGTTTTTAAACGACTGGCACTCATCAATATCTAAACACCAAGACATAAAGGTAATAAGTATACACAATACACAAGTGGATAGTGCTTTTCGTGAGCGCTGATCGGCTAGTTCAAAAGTGAAAAGCAAGTGCTAATCATCTTTCCACTTCGGTGAATTATTTATCATGCTGACATACGTGTTCCTTGAATTGAAATGCGCAAAAGAAGTTATTTAGCGATGACTTACTATGTGCGTAATGGATGCATTCAAAGAAACGAAACAATAAGAATCAATTCAAAAATTGTTTTAGTCAGCCGCACCGAAACTGTCTGAGAAAGAGTAGGAGGATAAGAAACGTTTTGCGAACCATTTTAAGAGGAAAGCCATCTTATAAATCAGTTTAAGTTTAGTAATTGTAGGATGATTTTCGAACCAAAACCTACCAGAGCAAGCCCGTCCGTCACCTTGCCAGCCGTCTTTACAAACGCACTGTCGGCGTCGCTCCGGAAGCTCTCGGATGCATTCAGCGTTGGAGTCACAAGTTACACCTTCGCAAGTACCATCAGCTGTAACAATTTGAAATATCATCACAAAAAGCTTGATAGACATGATGGTATTCGCTAGTTTTGTTTATCACATAGATTACTGTTGGAACTCAAAAGATTTTAACTCGTTAACGTCTTTGCCGACGTGTTAAGATAACAACTTTGGAAACAGTTAATTCCCAAAAATGTGGAGTGGAAAGTGGCGACACAAAACAACTTACAAAGACATTTAACACCATCGCCTCGGTAACCAGGTCTGCACCGGCACGAAAACGATCCCTCGGTGTTAATGCAGTCAGCGTCCAGGTGGCAGTTGTTCTTAAAAGGCTCGCACTCATTAACATCTAAACAATGAAAAGAACAATTTCTCATTGTTAACGTCCGAGCAGTCCTAAAAATTGGAGCGTTAGCCATTACTCATTCAAAGATGATCAGTCCGCCGCCTTTTTACTCAAAACTGAGCAGCCACTTTGAATGCAGTATCGGATCTAGAGGGGTCAAGACCAGTTTATCAGCTGGCCCCCTCGTTATAAGCACTACGGCATGAGCGTTTTTTCGCTTGCAGCCAATTATGAGGCCAGCCTTGAGAAACGCTAGCCGGTGAGAGGTCTGTAGGGGGGTCTAGCACCTCGTTATAGGTACCAGACACCCGGTAAACCTCTTCCCGACTTGTTTGAAATCCTCCCGCGGACGGAGAGACACGCGTCCTACAGCGCTCATAACGAGCACCTGCTTGTAAGTAAGGTCCGAACCAACTGATTGAATTTCTCAACAAGAATACTCACCGAAGCAACTAGTTCCATCTCCTGTCCAGCCATTTTTGCAAACGCACTGTCGACGACCTTCATCAAAGACACAGTTCGCGTTCACGTCACAACGTGTTCCGCCGCACGTATCATCCACTGAAGATTCAAGGGAACTAAGACGGTCAAGAGCAATACAACGATTTTCCACTGAGGTGGTATTTTAAGTTCAAACTTTCTAATGCGAGCACGATCAATCTTGAATTTTGAAAAGCATTTTGCTTCTGAGATCTTATTAACTCCTTTGTAGCCGTCGTTTATGAAGTCACGCAAAATTCCCCTTTCCTCACCACATCCCCCTTTACAAGTGTTGCATAATATTACAAAGAACGAGCCCAGCTGCGAGGGAGACTTGGGGTCTAAGGACTACTTCAGTCGATGTGACCACCAAAACGTCTCATGCAAGTTAGTCCTACGAAGTTGGTACTGTAAAGAGATGACTTAACTCCGTAACTCCCAAATGTGATTAAAATTTAACTTCTCCCTAGTATAACTGATAAGTTAAAAGTTGTTATCTTGATCTAATTCAAATTTCTTGTAACTAATTTACGTGGACATGTGTGGAAGCAAGACAGGAGAATTAACAATCAGATCTTCGGAGCTAAAGGGTTAACTATTCTCGAACAACGACTCTTGGAGATTTACTGCAGTACAGCACAAGAAATAATGAATCGATTTTCATGTTCTATGTTCACTTACGAGTACAGTTGAATCCGTCTCCAAGGTAACCATTCTTACACTGGCAGTTAAAGGAACCCTCAGTGTTGGTGCAGTTGGCATTCGAGTCGCATTTGTTGACCAAACTTCTGCATTCGTCTTCATCTAATAAGTATGAAAATAAAAATAATGTAAACAAAATAGACACAATTCGGTCAAACTGAGTCAAACTATATAAGGAAAAAACAACAACGAGAAGTTGAATAAAAGTAGTCCTTCGAGCCGGATTCGAACCAGCGACCTAAGGATATCAAGCATTACCTCTACAGTCCTCCGCTCTACCAACTGAGCTATCGAAGGAACAATCGATTCTCATAAAAGTCCTTACCGTAGCAAGTTCTCCCATCTCCTTTCCATCCTTCCTTACAAACACACTGCTGGCGTCCGCCTAGGACA
This sequence comes from Pocillopora damicornis, assembly GCF_964200805.1. Taxonomy (NCBI): domain Eukaryota; kingdom Metazoa; phylum Cnidaria; class Anthozoa; order Scleractinia; family Pocilloporidae; genus Pocillopora; species Pocillopora damicornis. The sequence continues at coordinate 8,975,488 of NC_142676.1, forward strand.
AACTGGACGCACTCGGCGTTCTTATCGCACTTAACCCCTTCACATCTGTCCTGATCCGCTGAATAAGAACAAATGAACATAAACAAAGCTTGGTAAATGATGTTGGAAATGGCTGATAAGTAATCAGAGAAGATTAATTCTCGTGTTCGTTTGATACTGACGCGGCTTAAACCGACACGAACTGAAGAAAGGCGGAACTGTAGTATCGTACTTAACAAGGAGAAAGAAATGCTAAAATGACAAAATAATGGCAAATTGACGTGGAATATGCAAATATATTTCAAACGTTAACAATCACTTAGTTCATGGATTTGTCGCCATGCAGAGCTGTTTAGGGATACAGTTTTGCCAATCAAAGGGTCTTTGAGACTGCGGGTGATAACGGCTTCGTGACGGCAAAGGTTACGAAACAAAACACTATTGTTTCTTAATTGTCAAAATTGTTGAGAGAGTATCGCGATAGCCTACGTGTGGCCGTACCCTCCCCCCTCCCCCCCAAGGAGAAACAGAAGGGGGGGGGGGGAAGTAGGGCTACACGTAGGCTAGTATCACTTAGGGTTAGAATTCTTGGATCCTACAGTGAAAAAGAAAATTAAAGTCGCGGAAATAGAAGATACTAATACTTAATGACACTGAAATGAAGGTCGAAAAAAGAGGATGATTATGGAAAAATAACGAAAAGTAAATTGACGGAGTTTTATAACTTCGCTGAAAGCTTCTACATTCCTTTTAATACTCACAGACGCAGCTGTAGCGGCCGTCTCCCTGGAAACCAGGCCTGCAACGGCACAGGTATGAACCTTCAGTGTTGACGCACTCGCCATTTCTATGACAACTGTTCAAGAAAGGCCGACATTCGTCTATGTCTGTAAATAAAGGGACAATTGATTTGTAGATTAATGATCTACTCCAAATTTAATCAAATATATATGTATGCATAAAAAAGCGATATAAAAGACTTACATACCAAAACACGTTTGACCATTCCCAGTCCACCCCTGCAAACAGATGCATTGCGGCTGTTCGTCCGGAGTACTTTGGGTGCAATTAGCGTTGGTATCGCAGGATACTCCGTTACAACCTAAGTCTGAAGTGAAAGGGAAAAAGGAGGAAAATAAAACCACAAGTCGAATAAGCACTGAGATTGCATTTGTGCCTGGGCTAATCAATATTGATTTCAATCCTTTACACTAATATATCAATATGTTCTCTATGCATTTCCTATGGTGTTGACAACGAGAAAATTGTGTAAGAATCGTGGGCTCCTTGAGCGGGTGTTCATTTCCTGTATTCTTGTAACCTTTACAGTTGACTTCAGTGGTGATAATGTATGGTGGAATTAGATGCTAGTCGCTCTTAGGAGTTGATGGGTTAAGTATACATTTTACATCTGAAAGCCAAATAAGAAAAATTCTCACGAGGGCAGAACGCAAATAAAAAAGAAAGGAATATTGAAAAGCATTTTATATACCACAAGCTATTTTCCCTTCCTTTTGGTTTTAAACCATTATGTTCCATTAAATTTATTGTAATCATTTATCTATTTTCATCTTGTTAAGACTTGCCCATTGATAATTGAAAAAACAGTAAAGTTTCCCGGTAGATATGTATCTCCTTGAAAGAAAAATTGTCTGAAAGTGTCACTATCAATCTTATAAATCGGTAACATTAAGGAAGGAAAGCAAAATCATGATGTCAAATTCACCTTGGCAGTGTGTTCCATTGCCTTGCCAACCGTCTTGGCACACACACGATCCACGTTGCTCAGGAGAAGCTTTAAAGCAAGTGGCGTTAGCATGACATTGAACACCATCACAGGTACCATCAGCTGAGTAATAAAAAAAGACCCTTGTCTCAGTAACCATACGGGAAATCCCGGTTTAAAGATAATACCCCACTGTTCCCCCCATCCCCCCTCCTCTAGATCGCAATTGATGACTCTCAAGAAATTTTCGATTCTTGGAAAAACATCAATTTTCACTTTGTAAGGAAAAAAGTATTCTTTCAACATGCTGTAAAATGGTACAGGCAAGCATTCGGCGCTATTGTATGGAATAATGGTCCACTTGAGAAATTTGACCGATACATGTCCTATTAGTCCTTGGGCAGGTCACATTCACCTACATATACAACTGAAGCCATCTCCTTCGTAGCCTGGTTTGCAACGACAGTCGTAAGATCCCACGGTGTTAATGCAATCAGCTCGTAATGGATGGCACAAATTCTTGAAGGGTTGACATTCATCAACATCTGGAAAAAAGCAAAACAGTTATTCTAAGGAATTGTAATTAAAAACCGTGACCTGACCTCGAGAAGCAGAACTATTCGTACGAAGCTGTCAGCTTCTATAAATTCCATTACATACGCTTTGTCGCGAATGATTATAAACGAAAACATGCCAATCTGTGACAGAAATATCGTAAGCCGTGACCTCTCACAAACTGGTTTGGAGCTTCAACCGAAAACCCAAAAGGAGCTTAACGTCAATTGCTCGTAGGTATGAAAAGAGAATAAGGTGGTGATTTGAAACTAATAATAAACATGTTTTTTTAATTTCGTTTGTCCTGTTTTGTTCTTCATTTTCTTTGTTTTAGTTTTTGTTTAATTGTTTTTTTTTGTTTCGATTTGTTTTTATTGTTCTTTTTTTATTTTTGTCCTTAATTTGTGTTTAGTTCATTGATTTTGTCTTGATCAGCGTGAAACTTTCGATAAAACCTTTATTCTCTTCAGTCAACTTTACCCTCGGTCAGCATAAATGATGTTGTATATCTTCATATAGCTGCAACTAATATATGTCTTACCTGAGCATGTCTGCCCGTCACCAGTCCAACCTTCAACGCATTCACAGTTCGGTGGACCATCTAAGGGCTGTACACATTGAGCATGCGCATCACACACGACGCCATTACAGCTACCCTCAGCTGAAAGGTAAGTAAAGCAGAAATAACCTTTACCACCACTACAATCTGATTTTGAATAATTCTCCCAACCACCTGCCTTACATTTTCTTATGAATTTGGTCAGAGAATCTAGCTTCAAAGATAGCATTCCAGTATATTCTGTTCTCACTAAATTTAATTTAGATTTAAATTTTTGCACAGGTAATCAGGTTTGATTTTATGTTAATTACTACCAAGCAGAATTTGTTTCACAATTAAGAATTTCTTTGGTTGATGATTATTTCCTTTATTCTTGTGACCTACGTGTGTGATTCAGGGGAGATATTGCAAGGAAAAATTAGATGTTAGTCACTCTTAGGGTGAAAGTGTTAAAAGAGGCACCGTGGACGTTATTCTCTAAATCTACAATTTGGTGGAGCTCCTAAAAGCAGGTGGATATGAGACACTGGCCATTTGACCCCTGAGAGTGACTAATTTCTGCATACAATATCACCCCTGAAACACACTTTATGCTCACGAGAATGAAGGAAATAACCACAAGCTAACGAAGTTCTCGATTATTTAAACATTTTTCTTCGACAGCACTCGAAGAAACGTAAAGAGAAGACTTCGGAGAAAATGCATACTGACTTTAGAGAGGAAAAGGTTGGCTGTCAAGATGACCCAAAAATGATTTCTTTACTTTGAAATCCTGCTCTTTGAGGGATCTTAGCTTCCAAACATTTTGGTTTGTTTTATTGATATCAGTATGAAATAAAGCCTAATTATTTACTAACTGGTTGTACATGTGATAAAAGCAACCCTTGACTGTGCCTAGGGTTTGCGTATCCGTGTCAATAATATTATTGTTGGTTAAATATTGTATCATGTTATTCAAATCTATTTCAGCATTTGAGTTTTGATGCTGTTTAAAATGCATTTGAATGTAACACCGTGTTAAATTCAAATTTATTATACACTGATATAATTCAGTAGGGACGTGGCCAGCGGTCTCCACAAAAGGAATAGTTCAGGGATATTTCAATCGTAGACCTACCTCTTTCACAACGCAGTCCATCGCCCACAAATCCTGATTTGCACTCACACTCGAAAGAACCATCTGTGTTGATGCAATCTGCATTCAAGTCGCACGGACTTCGAGTATCATTGCATTCATTTTCATCTAAAACATTAAAAAATGCAGATACTATGATTTAGTTGTAATATTTTTCATTAGAGAGTACTTTGAACATTCCAATGCTTTAATAAACATGTGCTCTCTTAAATTGAAGGTAAAAAGATTTTGGAGAAAAAAATAAACGGGATAACGAAGCTAATCGACTTCCAGAGCAACACTTTGTCCTTTTTTTTTTTTTAACTGAATCAAGGCTAACCTAGAGCTTGGGTGGTAACAGCGACTTATTACGTGGAATCGAGACCTCTTTTCTCTTACATAAGCCCATGATTAATTTGTAGTTTCTAAGAGGTAGGGGGGAGTTCCCTTTGCAAGTTCTTCCTCTTTCTCCCTGCATGTGTTCCTACTCCCTCAGAAATGCGTTACATGTGCAATCACTCTATTGTACTGTTCTGTTCCCCATAAAGCGCATTCGTTAAATCATAAACGATCATCGTTCAATCTCTACACATCAAAAATACCCCACTAAATTTAGCCAAGACATCAAGTCCTTCAACACCCTTAGCCGTGAGTACAACCCCCCCCACCTGCCCCCCCCCCCCTTCAGATAGAAAACATGTTTCTCGTGGTCTAAAACATATTTATTAAAACAATTGTGTAACTCATCATTTTACTCCTCTACTTCACTTACAGAGTTTCAAATTGAGTTTTCTTTGTCGCAAGGAATAACTTACCCTCGCAAATAATTCCGTTGCCCTGGAAACCAGGTTTGCAAAGGCATCCACCACGAATAGGATCACATTCAGCATCCGGATGGCACTTAGCACCCATGCATGAGTCATCAGCTAAAAACAACGTATACAATGAGTGGCTGGCGAATTGCGTGGTCCTATCCTATTAGAGTGGGACCTCTATTTGTGGGTCATCCCTGGAAATAGCAAAAGTATCCCCTGAAGCCCAAAAAGACAAGATTTCCATTTTGTGAAGTTCACGATGTCGTAGATTTTCTCACGCAGCGAACGCTATCTATCTAGGAAGGCCTATTTGGAATGATACCCACATGTACAGGCTGCACTCACTCTGTCAAGAATATTTTCTTGCTACAACTTACAGACACACTTGCGGTTGACTTCCATGTATCCTTTCCTGCACAGGCATTCAAAGCTTCCCAAGGTGTTTCTGCATTCGGTTTTGTTGTCCGGACAAATGTCCTCTCTTAACAATACAACGCATTCGTTTAAGTCTAAAATAAAAACAAGCGGTCAAAGTCAAATCAATATTATCCTTCCTATTTCACGTATGAGTTCGTTAAACACCTCTCTCTGGAATATGAGAGATTTGGGTGAAAGCCCAATCTTTGTTTTCAGCTTTAATTTTAATACTTTCTTTAACTGCAGAATAACAATCGAGATCTATTCGATCGCGTCACTCATCCTCAGGCCAACTTTGAATAATCTACACTTCCATTCGCTCTGACGAAGGGCTAACGCTCGAAACGTCAGATTTAAAACTCTTTCCAAAGACCTTTTTACGTTATCGACTCATTTGATCGTGCTAAATTACCCTGTTGTACTATCCCACCAACGCAGCACCACAGTTTCTTTAGAGAGTTTCCCCCCTTTATTCATACGAATACTTTACGTTACTTTTAACCATGCTAAATATAATCTACTTTTGAAAAAAGTGGAGATGGTGATAGTAAATAGAGTTAGAGATAAGATAAAGATAACTACAAAGATAGAGGAGCCAAGCTTGTCAAGGTACAGGGGAGATGGGCAAGGTAAGACATTAGTAATGATCATGATCAGCTCCATTGTTCACCGTGTAGTTTAAATACACTTTAAGGGATGCAAGTGTTGAGAATTAGTAGAATCAATAAACAAGTAAGAGCCAACAGAGAGTTCCCTGAACATCAGTCGAAGAAATGGACATCCTGGAGGTAAGATCTCGGATTAAATATTGGTAATGTCAGATGAGGAGCAGGCAAAATTAATGACACTGATGACTTAGTACTCTAGCTCTACTCACAAAAATTATTATGGACATGCATACCATGACATTAATTGCAAGTACATCAATGAAGGGTTGAATCGGCGAATCACATAAAATAGTAGTAAAAACTGCCATTGTTACCTTCACAGTTCAATCCGTTTCCAGTGAAGCCGAGCCGACACTGACATTCCCTTTTACCTGTGTTAGGATTTTCTTCACACGAGGCAAATACGTGACATTTGCTGCGATCACAGCCACCGTCGGAGTCTATTGAACAAAAAAAGAACATAAGACATATCGGCCCAAGTAAAATAAGATCTGTGAGGAGGAGGGGAAGGGGGGGGGGGAGGATTACAAAAGAAAATTTACGTTTTTGTTTGTTTGTTTGTTTGTTTTTTTAACTAAGTTTTCAGTTACGAAAAAAGCGGAACCCAACATAATAAATAAATCGATTTATACAAAACAACGGCAGTGAACAACAACAAATCATGCAGACACCAGCTAGAATTATCGGTGTAAAGGGAAAAGACTCCCTTTGTAATTTGTATCCATTGCTAGCGCTGTTATCATCCTCACTATTTTGATCATGAAAAGTGACCGAGACCCATATGTGGGCTTATTCCTTATGGAGATCCGTCTTAAGTCTCCTCAAGGTTAGTAGTATTTTTCCTTGAAGACATCCCAAGACGTGCACCATGAGTCGCAAAACTTACTTCAGAGTGATTCCACCAGTATTTAATTAAGTGTTGGAAGCAATCCAGGATCGGATTGGAGAGAAACGTGCACCACTTTTTCAACCAAATAAATTTTAAAAATAAAAAAAATAAGAAATTGTGACTTGGTCACTCGCGTTTCCCGGCGCTTAATGCAGATTACTGCTTTGTTCTCTGAGTCTAATTCCCCTTATAACATTTCCTTTCCTCTGTTTGGTCGTGTTGATTAATTTCGACAAAAGACTTGGCAGAGTCGATCTTCCTTCTATATCCTTTTTACAACGTATTAAGCGAGAAGCTTGCATACCTTTAGTGCACTCTTTCCCGTTTCCTGAATATCCCTCTTTACATTTGCACGTGTAAGAGCCTTCATTGTTGGTGCAGTCAGCAAACGGATCGCAAACGTTATCGAAACATTCATTAATATCTAAAAGAAACATAAAGGCGTCATCGACATGAAGGGCATTTATTTTTTGTGATTATAACTTTGGCTCAGTTAAGTTTTAAAGCAGAAAGATTTGAGAGAAATGCATTCTCACCAGTGCACGTGACACCATCTCCTTCGTAACCATTGTTACAGACGCATCTTTGGTTTAACTTGCTTTGAAAAGCTAGGCACCGAGCTTGCGGATGACATTTTTGACCACTGCAAAGTAAGCCCGACTCATCTGACGAACATAAAGGTGACACCATTTACTCCCCAAAATTTAAGAGAGTAATAGTGAAAGAGTTATATCTATAGCTAGTGGCCGTATTCCAAGTATTCCAAACTGTGAAACACCTTCATCAGCTATTATGCACAATGTACGGTCAAATTTGAAAGTTGTTACTCCGTACGTCTGCTACACAACAATCTGGAGATAACGTAAAAGTGTGACAGGAACTAAGAAACGCTAATTTGTTACTTATTACAGAATTAAATACCAATGAAAATAATTATGATAATAATTACAATATTTCTAGCATCGATTATGAATAAAATTAGCTGATATGAGGCGGTCCTTTGACTCGTCGAATTTTTAGGCAAACTCGCTGAGCATCGCGCTCGAAGTTGCGTTTGTGGTGGGGATCCTTCTGCGATAGAGGTACAAGCTACCAACATCCGAAATTCATGATGCGGGCACAGTTCTAGATGGTCTGACCTTGTTATCCTGACTGACCAGATCTTGAAAGTTTCATAGTGACGCTTTGGAATTTGCCTAATGGTCACTTACCCTTAACGCATATAATTCCATCCCCGCGGAAACCTTCCTTACATCGGCAGTAATAAGAGCCCACGGTGTTGGAGCAGTCAGCGTAATTGTGGCACTTCCTCGGACGTTCTTTACATTCATTGACATCTGTACATGGCATAGATAAAGGACTGTATGAATCAATTTAAAACAACGAAAAAGATAAAGTTGAATTTAACCTTGTGCTTAATTTTCAAGGAAAATTTTCATTTCGACAGTGACTGCAGAAACTGTTGTTGATCTTCTGGTAGACTGGAGAATTACCTGTCCCAAAAGCTTGAGAAGACCAACATTGTTTGTACTTGTCATGAAATGCGATAGAAATTTTGCAGGGGAATTAACCATTGGTTTGAATTGGCTCAATGGTGACAGGAACATGTGTTCGCTACGGGATAGTTTTGGTTTCGTGACAAATGGGCCACAATGAATGGGAAACGGACCTGAACATAATTGAAAGCAAAATCAAAGAGTTAGCCGTGTCTGGACTTCTCGAATTTCCTTAATTCGGTGGCAGCACAGAAACAGGCCAGAAGAAAAGGTTCTTTTAATATCAAGCAGAGGATAAAAAAGGTTTTTCCATCCATCTGAACAAATCACTGTTCATAATACCACATATGCGACACGATCTGTACAGAGTTGAAATTGTAATTTGTTATCTAACATCAGGCTTTATGTTAGGAAACAGCCGCTTATAAGTTTTAATCACAGATAAAACAAGTTTCAACAGCTTGATGTAAGGGATCGATTACTCAGTGAAACAAACCAGGCCAAAGAGCGGTTCTCCTACAGCCAGATTGTCTTTATCTTACAAGATAAGAATATTCGATTGAAGAACCTTCTTTATCGCTTCAGATAAGTTCGAAGTAGTAATTATTATCTCGTCAGCGTCAAGGGTATAAGAAGCCCCCTCCAGCCGTGGAATGACATGCACAGAAGCTGAATTTCTCTTGAAAATGTAAATATTTTCCACAATTAGAAGTAAGGGGGAATGGATGATCATTTCCACCAGGTTAATCGTTTGTTCGTTCGCTTAGAAGAGAGCAGAAATCGAGATGAGGTCAAGCACTTGATTTCGTGCCATGAGAATCTCTTGTGAGACATTAGCGCTAATAAACCACCAACAGTCAAACACTGAGAAATGAAGTAAAACAGGATATGTCAGGGTTGGTTGACCCGACGCATTTTCCCAAAAATGACATCGCCGGAGCCACATCTGCGAAGCTTCTTTCAAAATTAATAACAAAGAGATATCCTCTCTCTTTAAAGATTCGCCATAGCCTTGAGGTATTTCTTACCATCACATTTTTGTCCGTCTCCCTGAAAACCTCGGTTACAGGAACAGTTTCCTATGGAATCGCAAGAAGCATTGGCCCCACAGGTAACCCTTTCACATTTATCACGAGCTGAAAACATTAAAAATGATGGGAAAATTGTTAAATCAAGGCTCATTCTTTTGGAAAATTAGTAAAATATTAAATCTTTTCTGTATGCCGGTATTTGTTAAGCAGTACTCAGATTAAAACTACTCAAGTCAATATTATAAGCTGGGTCACATTAACTCACTCTAAGTTGTGGTGTGTGAGGTCGCTTACCACCAAGGCAAACGAACACCAAAAGATAAGCTTAGTTAAGGAAGATGGATGGGAAAGACAGAGCCTATTAACACACTTTGCAAATGGGAAAAATTGACTGAAAATTTCCGTTAAACTTTTCGAGACGCCCAAACTGTTCCATCGCTCATTTGACCCTTCAATCCGTAAGAGTGACTTTTACCTTTAAATTACACATAAAGGTCACAAGAGTAAAGAAAATGTTAATCAGCTAAAGAGGCCATTTATTGTTAAACAAATTCCCTTTTTCAGCATCTTAGGAAATGTATAGAGTACGGTATGGAGAATATGAATGCTGATGTTAGGGTGTAAAGGTTTAAAAAAACTTCCGGAGGGAACGAAAACAAACAAAAGAAAGTCAACAACTAAACAAGATATGTAGTGTTTTACTAAGAAAGGTGATGTTAGGTCACTTACGGGAGCAGCTCTCTCCATCGCCGTCGTATCCTGAATTACAGACACATTTCCTCGAGTTGTCCTCGGTATACAGGCACTGAGCATTCGAACTGCATGTCACTCCCTCACACGTACCATCAGCTACAAATAGAGCAAACGAGTAAGAAAATATGGATATCATTCATTGCCGTAAGAAGCCAGCCTAGAAGTTTTATGAGCTTTCGTCGAAAGAGAAAAGCAGTCAGCTTTGGATTTAAATTTTAAAATCAGAGCCAGTTTCAAGTTCGTTTTTATGCGCATAGCACGGGAGAGAGTGTGGAGCATGCCTCTTTGAAACGCCGACTTTATTTTAGACGAAACCAAGCGTTTGTAATTTTTATCCTGTATTAGGAACCAGTTAGTCTCTGGGGAGGTCAAAGGAGTTTGGTTGTGTCACGATTAAAATGACCTGATCACATATGAAGCTCTTTGATAATCTTATGAACTCTTTCCCCCCCCCCCTCCCCCTCACATCCCCAACCTCATTGTCAGTTAATTGACAGCCAATTTTCTATGGTCTCCTTTATACTCTGTTGGTTAAGATTGATCCTCCCTCCGTTCCCCCTGATGTCAATGTGATCCCAAAAAATCCCCCGACTCTCCCCCTCCTCAGCCGATGAACGATGACTGGTCCCTTAGTTCCCCAGAAAAGCATCGAAGAAAGTCTCGTTTCCAATTTGAGGGGAAAATGGGTTAGCCTTGATATAATCATAGGAGTCAATGAATGGAAGAATCATGGAAAAAAAGAAGGAAACGTTTGTGTTTGTGTAACAGATTAAGAGCTGCCTTGGATTGTGACAAGAAATTCAAGGGCAACGAGACTTCTTAAACAACAAAGCTATCCAATTAATTCGAAGTGAACTAGTTAAGTGAGAACACTTTGAGACTACAGGTAGTCCCTCCTTTTCGGAGGATCTGTTGCTTGGGTCAAAAAGGAGGGAAAAAATTTAATGTTAACGGAACTCTGGGAGTAAGGTGGCCAGAGTTCTACGCGGTACGCGACGAACGTATCTGAATAGCAGGGACTGCTCGTAACCTGAAACACTTACGTTCACAAGTAAGCCCGTCTCCCTGGAATCCTGGATTACAATCGCATAGCCAACCAGCTACGTCCTTGACGCACTTCGCCTCTGGATGACACTTAGGACACTGAAATTCTTTTACGATAAATAAATTCAAAATCTTAGAAAGAAATCAGGGGATAATGACAGGGATGCAAAAAAATACGAGAAAATCCTGACGAAAGTAACTATACATCACAGTATGATCGTCACTAACCTTCGCATTTGACACCGTCACCTTGGTAACCATCGTTACAACGACACTTCTCCACACCATTATCACTCACACATTTTGCTTTTGAGTGACAGGTCTCCTTTTGGGGCCCACACAGATCACCTTTCCCTTGTTGGCTTTGAGCTGTGAAGAAAACAAAAAGAATACCAGCTTTAGACCCCTAAGAGTGACTAACATTTAATTTATTTGTAAAATATTACCCCTGAATCACACATATAGGTTCCGAGAATAAAAGAAATGATCGCCAATAAAGTCTCCTTGTCAGGGCCTTAAGAAATGTATCGAGAACAGTAAGGAGAATGTACACACTAATGTTAGGGTGTAAAGAGTTTGTTTCATCTACTGCAGAAGACCAATGGCAATTGGCGAGATAAGACAACATGTGACATTTAGTTATGAAGGAAGTTGTGTGAATAAAAATGCTCTGATTGTTGTTCGTGAGGATATCTAACAAAGCTTTGGACGGAAACTCAACGCTCGAAGAATAATTGTCATCTGTTTTTGACCGTAACACTTTTGGCACCAAACTGTCCAATTTATTCACCATCAATTAATCGAAAAGTAATTGGACCCTACGTTCCCATGTTCAACTTTTTTCAAAATTGCCATTATGCAACCATACATCATGATATGGTTGCCAGAAATAAAGATTCAGACGTCTTTTCATAAAAGAAAATGATGCAGCATCGATCGTATTGCATACAAATGGTTATCCCGCATTAACTTAAGACAATAAACGATGAATGATAAACATCGTCGCGGTTTGTCAAATGGCCACCGAACGCGGTTCATGAGAGTTCCTTTGACTTGTGAACTTACTGTCTGGCAAAGATGCGTCGACGATATTAGAAAGGATGGCCACAGAAGAATACTTTTGCTTGGAGTCATATTTGTTCAGCAACACTCGAGACTCCACATCAAAGCTGTAGAAGCCATGATCGCATCCTCTTAGCTCATCGTACTCGATAGTCTGCGAGACCGAGAAGCCATTAATTTCATCTCCAACTCGAAACGCAGCAGATCCTTCGGATTCCACTTTTCCTCGGTCCTCACGTCGATACACTACTTTGAAAGGTTCCATTCTGACTACAGCGTAAGGGTCGATGCTTGGGATTGTTCCGTTTATCGTAGTCTCCAAGGTATTAAGACGACCACTGGGACTTTTACCCATGAACTTCTGAGAAATGCGTATTTCTTCACCTTTAATAGAGAAAAGCTAGTTTATTTCTTCCTTCGTTCGTTCTCTCATCCATATCTATAAAATTATGTATTCAGCTTTACCCAACTCGCCGCTGATTCGAGACGACCTCTTATTGCTTTACTGACTTATTCTAGTGATCAATGCATGACTTATCCTCAGGGTCGTGATACAAAGTTTGGCAGGATGGAAATGGAAAGAAAGAAAAGAGTGAAATGGACTTTACTGTTTGGATACCCTTCTGGCTTGCACAGCCGGTGGTTTTGCGCTCTCAGAAAAATAAATCAAGGCGAAGTTGCGAAAATGAGCAGGGGAGCTGAGGTGGATTTTCCGTACTCATATGATTCATTTCGCTGATTCGTCGCTCAAATCTCGTAAAAAACTTCAGGATATACAGGCTTACATAATGTCTGTTTCTCCCCACGACCTAATAGAGAGATGTATCGCAATTCATGACGATAATTAGCCCTTCGGTCTCAGAAGACTAAAGTTTAAAGCGGCCTCTTTCAGGCAAACGTACAAGAATCTTTAAGGCAAACATACCAGAGTCAAAAGTAACAACTACATTCCTTTTAATCTTGGTTCCAACGACGCCGAATCCATTAGGGACCCCCTTCGCTTTCTTCACACCATAAATCCAACCAACAGCATCAATTAACGGAGTAATGATCTTCAACAAGTGCGCTAAAGCAAGCGGTGGGTTTCGCATCACTGCGTACACACGACCATCTCTACTGATAGCAATAACATCTAGGATGAGGTCACTGACTTCTATACCATTCACACTCCCATAAAACTTCCCAGTTAAACGAACTGTAGTGCCTGGGGAAGTAATATGCAAGAAATCTCAACTCAGTTGAAATTATTCACTTTTGAAGGTTAGTCTCTTCTCTAGTTTTATGGTAGGTTTTGTAAGTGTAATTTGTTTTCATTAGTTTCATTTTGATATTTAATACTTCCAGATAAACCCAAGTGTGAGGTCAATTGAGTACCAGAAACAATACCAGGAATGCGTGTACTTTGCTTTGCTCTGTTCCTAGTAAACGTACTACCTCATCAACCGATCAGATCGGAAACTACAACCACTTGCCACATGAGCACTCGCGTTTTCCCACGCTTCAGACAGTTTGTTGTTTTACTGTGGCTCCACGCAGAACCTTTTCTACGCTGGTAGTACTCGTTAAAATGATGCTTTTTCTTGACCCTCTGTAGAGAATTTCTCTCCTTTTTATTCGTTGAGTGACAGTTGGGGAGGAGGGCAGGGATTCGAGAGACATTATATGGCAAAGGGAGTACGTTTCTGAAGAAACTGTGATGTTGCGTCGGTGGTTTGAGGGAGGGGGGGAGGGGGGGAGGGGGGGGGAAAGAATTCCAAGATAATTTGGTTATAACAGCTCAGTTGATATTATAAGTTGGCCACTGGAAAGAGCTTCTAAAATTGACTTTTCGAGCGTTGGCCCTTCGTCAGAGCGAATCATTACATAGTGTTCTGTACGTAGAATATTATATCTAGTATTCGTCTTATAGGAGAGCAGATACGTAGGGGAAAACGAAGTGCGGAAGGAAAAATGAAATTATAGACATTTTTCTCATTGGTTGGTTTTATGAATCATTGTTTCTGTTATATTACCTTCTCTCACACAGTCAACGCCATTTCCAAAATACCCATCGTTGCACTGGCAACAGAAACCTGGCGCGATATTTGTACATGTAGCATTTGGATGGCATCGGGCTACACCGTCTTCGCATTCATCGATATCTTTAAGAAACAAACGCGAAATATATCCATAACTGACTTATTATAATAGATAACTAAGCAGCTTCAAACTAATGCAATAAAAACACATATACTGACGTAACATGATTAAAGAGGGTAAGTTTCTAAAGAAAATATGGTGCTACGTCAGTGGGAGAGTATAGCAGGTAATTTAGTGTTAGCAACTGAGTTGAAAACGTAAATTGGCCACCGTAAAGAGTAAAAAGACTGACGTTTCGAGCGATTGCATGATGTAACAGCTAAATACTAGACATATTGCGCGTTCACCTGTTATTCCCTCGGAATTCTCATCAGCAGACAAGATGGAACTACCAACAGCGTAAAACAGCGAAACCGCATTCTTTCCACCACAGAAATCCTCCTCATTGAAAACACATCGTACGTTGCAAGACGAGGTTGGCAATTTCTGCAGCACCAAAAACTCTTTATCGCCCATGCAGGCACACTCGTCGCCGTTATGGAGCGCCGCATACTTTTGGTTTCTCTGGTGGCAGAGAATCATGCATGACCGAATACCCACTCCCCGCCATATTTGACTCGCGTTTCGGGAAGAAAGATACCCATGTATTTTGTAACATCCTTGGAAATCTGAAAGTAGGAAGGATTTACAAAGTTATCCAGAAATGTTAATAAAGAAAATAGCACTTAAAAAGAAAAAGAAAAGAAAAGAGATTTACATACTTCAGAGATCAAGCATCTCTTTTAGCAAAGAACAAAATTTACAGCACAGCTAAGATTAAGAAGGAGATCCTTCTCTGTTTTTAAGATTTGAAAATCGATTTCCTGTACTGCTACAGTTAAAACTGGTAAGATGTTTGCTCATATCTAAGATGTCTGTACTTGATACTTACACTGGTCAGGTATGAAAAAGCGCGATATTTCCGAGTTTCTATGAACGTAACTATCCCCTGATTCCACATTCAAGGTTCCCATGTTTTTCCAACCAATTTTGAATATCCATTGTCCTGTATGCTGTACATTGGACTTTTCAGACAAGAATTTGACTTCTTTGGTTCCTGAACCGGGCAATAGGTATGTCCTAACAAATATAAGTAGAAGATACATGGACAAGTATAGAAAATAAGGCAGAAACAATTATTTAAAAGATTCGGCCTCCTCTTTCTCTTGAGAGTTACGAACAACAGTCAGATCGAATTTCCATTACAGCCATCGTTTGAACCCAGGACTTAGAAATGATCTTAAAGTCTGATCGTAAGGATATATACATGAATGCATACATACCTACCTACCTACCTACATACACACATACATATACATACATACATACAACTTTATGATAAATTCTGGATAAAAGTTTTTCTAGAATTTATAGACAGTAGTGTAGCTTTGTAGCTAATATCTCCAGCAGCGGTACTGACAAAGGCCAGTGATAAACTGGTTGTCAGGGGAGTGTTTAACGTCATTTCATGGAAACTGATTGGGCAATTTAAATCGATTTGTTGGATTCAAGATTCCAAAAGTGTTATTAACGATTGGTTGGTTTTTTTTTCGGTTTCTGTACAACGTGGTGTTGCTTCTTCAGTTTCTTTGGTTCCCATAATTTCAATACTCAGATACAATCTCAAGCTAAATCAATGGTTTAGAAGTAAATCCAAATTTCCAGCTGTTAGCAATGACTGATAATTTTTTGCGTTTTGTCTGTACCTCAGGTGGTCCCCCGCGCTGAAGCCAACCTGTGCATCAAAATATCTTTTGCCCTGATATCGTACATGATAGCCCTTAATCCACTGTAAGCCATCGTCTTTGTAGTTAAACACACTGAACGTATTTATCTCGTCCGTTATTAGAACAACTTGAAAAGTGTTCGTCTGAAAAATTAGAGGGCAATACCAAGTGTTAACCCTGAAACCTTAAGAGTGACCGGCATCTTATTTCTCCATGCGGCACCATCCTTGAATTAAATAAAAAGGTCATGAGAATAAAGGAAATGATCACCAATTCAAGAAGTTCCTGATTGTCAAACAAATTCTCCTTCTCAGTATCATAGGAAAATGTAAGGAAAAGAGTGAGGAGAATATAAATCTATCAGGGTGGATGTTAGAATGTGAAGGGTTAAGAAAATAAACAAAGAAGCAAACACGGCTTAGTTTGGCTTCTTAAAAGGAATTTTTTTTTTCAGTTTGCGCCCGACTTGTTTTTTCTTTAACCAAATCGCTCTAATCCTTAATACAGACTGCTGGCAAATCTTCGTAGACCTAGCTTTGGAATCAACAAATTATCATAAAGCTGCTTTTACCTGGTTGGGAAGTTTTCCATGTGCGTGACGGTGTACAACATCTTTCCATGTAGATATAACGACACCTTTAGCTATGAATTCCTTCTCCTTGATAAAAGTAGATCGAACATGGTCTGTTGCCTTTTTTAAAATAGTTTCATTCCTAGTCTCTCTCAAAAACACTGCACTGGACTTTGCTAGAGCCACAGGTGCATAGAACACTGCAATGGATGGCGCAGAAGGCGGAAATGGGTATCTCCTGTGTCGTTCCTCGGGGAAAGTGTGTTTTCCCAGGGTGATAACTCCATCGGTGTATACCTGATGAAATGGATACACAGTGACCTGAGTTATCTTAAACCCCTTAACTCCTACAGGTGACTTATTCAACGCGCCAGGGTTTTCTCCTATCAGTAGTTAAACATTATCAAGTAGATGAGCGGCGGAAAGAAATTTAAGGGTGTTCTTTGGCGCGCAAAGAAAGTCCTGACCGATAGTCCGGGCTCGTTGATTTTCCAATCGGCTGATGGATTTGATTTTATTCATCACTTATCCTAAGGGTATGTTACAATTTCTCAGTCTTTTGTCTGCAGATGAGGAAAGGGCAGTAGAAAGAACTTTTGGGCGAGTAGAAAATTGTACCTACTCGCACGAGGGTAAAGCTGAAAAATCAGTTTTCTTGCCAAATTATTTTACTTACTCTAAAGGAAAGATGTCAGAGCTAGACGTGGAAGTCCTTAATCGAATTTTGGCGGTAGAGAATAAAGAATAATAGAACTGGGAGAGGTAAAGGTAATTATATGTAGCTTATACCATTACGGTGCGCTAACTAGATTGAGCTTTTGACAGCTACTCAGTGGCTTACTTAGAATTAGGAAATAATTAGCTTTAATTTGAATACATTCATCTAAAACATTTTTAACTCGCTCAGCTTGTTCTAAAGGATGCGTGGATTGTGAAAGAGAAACAATGCTACAATTTATAAATTTTGTTGAATGTAAAGCATTTAGGAGTCAAGTACTTTTAAAGGAAGCAAGATAAGCATTTGTGCTGTGCGTGACCGGTTGTAAATCGTTTGCATATTTCGCAAGGATAAAGCAACATTATTTTCACCTCAGAGGGCCTTTCAATAGTCTTTATAGCCGAGAGAAAAAGCGAGAAAATACGTATTTTGCTGATGTACTCTACTCTCTTAAAAATAAACTGTGCCATTCTCTTGATGTGATCAGCTTAATGAGCATAATAATCATCTTTCCTTTCAACCGATCACCGTTAACGAGAATCAGAAATAAAAACATTAAAGCCGACCACACGTTGTAATTTTCAAAAGGTCATAGGCACTTTAAAAATAATTTTTAAAAATCTCTATGATAAATAGTTTTGTGGTCTCCCGTTGAGTATGAGCTCACTGTGATTGGAAATTCGTGGGAATTTTTTTCTGCGAAAACTGCCCACCCACGAACATCGCAAAGGAAAACCTCATTTTATTCGGTTATTTGTCTTAAAGGAAAGGCCTCCCGCGATTCGGACAGATAAACAGTTTACTTTTCTGATAACACGGTCCGCAATTGTCAAATCTTCGCCATTGTGGAATTTACACAAAGATGTCTTCATGTTCCATCAACGTGTAAACGTCTGGTTGTCGGAATGCAATTGAATCACCGTAAATGATTAAATTTTGACAAAGTTAATTCAACTATGAATAAACCGCTAAGTAGTTTCGAAATTTTTTCCTGGTAGCCTGATTAACGTTCCAAACAAAGTGTTAAAAATCTTCAAGAATCCTCGTGAAATACTCAACTTGGTACACTTATTCAAATTTTTCTCTCTCTTTTTTTTTTTCTTGCAGGAAAACAAATGGCCCTATGGAATTTGCCAAAAGGTCTTGCGATAGGATCAACCATCATGTTTGATTTCCTCTCGAAACAATTGACGGCTTGTCAAAGGCAAGGAGCTATCTTTAACACAAAACAGCTCTTTACGAATCATTAGCGCAAAGCGAATTACAGTATTCCCCTATTATCAGATTTATTAGAGCTGTAACCAGCTTTCTCGCCTCCTAGAAGAATTAAAACATAAACTATGAGACTATTGGCATCGGGTTTAGCCGTCTTGAGATATGCAAATGATTTACAAGGGGGCAATTTAGAAAGGTCCGCAAAATACATTATGAGGGTGTTGCTGAAATACCTCGCGCAGGATTCCACAACATGAAATGTCTTGGAAGTTGGCATAAATCGTAAGATACTCAGCAAATTACCAAAATAAGTCCCAGTAAATTGTGTCTGATTTGACTTACCTGTAGATCGTTGTAGTCGTGGTTGTAAAACGAGTAGGTAGAGTGGAGGTTAAACACATTACCTAACACATGCTTTTTGTCTGGAATCTGAACATCCCCGGTTCCTTCGCCAAAAGGGAAGAAATCCTTGAGAGGTACACTGCTCGCGCAGGCGAGAATATGCAAAAGGAGGCCGACTGAAAGCATGGCAATGAATTGTACGATTCGCTTCTACTCTGAGGTCAAACTAGGAGCGCGTCGAACATCCGAAAAGCGCGCGAGGCAATTGTGTAAAT
The DNA here is from genome assembly GCF_964200805.1 of Pocillopora damicornis. NCBI lineage: Eukaryota > Metazoa > Cnidaria > Anthozoa > Scleractinia > Pocilloporidae > Pocillopora > Pocillopora damicornis. The sequence goes on from NC_142676.1 coordinate 8,994,562, forward strand.
GGACACTGGATCGATTTATGTGGTGATGAATGTAACTGGGGAGGGGCATTGTTTGCACACAATCAAGTTGACAGGATACAAACAAACCAACACTCATTAGTCCATTGACGCCAGCCTAGATGTAGTCCTCAAGTTTATTGAAAGGCTCAACGGAAAAATCAGTTGTCGCGAAATAGCGATGCTCTTGTCGCCAAAAAGTGTGATAATCTGGGATTAGGCGGGAGGAGAAGACTAGTAAAGTAGCCGAGTTCCTGTTTTGTAACTTAGTTCACTTCAGTAGAGTTACAAACGACTGGTGCATACGAAAGGTCAGAGTAATATTGCGAAACGTGCCGCAAAAATAGTGAGAAATTTAATCACTTGGCTCCTTTTGTTTGCTCGATTCCATTTGGCGGTCTCTTCATTTCCGGTTGTTTTCCCCGAGTAAAAGATGAGTCAGTCGCTCCTTAGGAGCGTAGAATTAACCGATAAAATTTTCGATCTCCTTTTAAACAAAGTGACATCGTTATGATCGACTGCAGTAGAAGGCCTGCATTAGAAAGTGAAAATGCTTAAGTTTATCCATCTGGTCCTTTCTCTAGAGTTTTTGGCATTGTAATGCTTACACTGGAACCGACTTCTGGTGTTGATTTGACAACATTAAGGTCATGTTGTGTATATCCGGTAAATTTCCTGTTAAAAAAGCGAATTTTGCGTTAACACTCAGCAAGTGTTGGATTCGAAGGGGCAGGTTGCTGGTTGCGGGTTGCGAAGGTGATGATATATCACATAACTAGCCATACGAAAATTTGTTTCACGGATATGCATTTAATCAAGTTATGTGCCAGCAAACTACCGCCTTCTATCAATTAAACGCACACCTCGCGGGTTCAAAAAACGTCAGCCTCTTGGGTAACAAACAAAGACGTATGTAAATTTATTCACATGCGAGGACTGGTAGATATTGCCCGAACTAAAGGAAAAAAAAGTGAGCTAACTATTCGTCAAGTGGTGGTAATCTTAGCCTTAAAGTATTTTTCGCAAGCGACAAGCACAGAGAAGACCACAAGAAAACATGTGGTTGTCAGACAAGTAGGTTACAATGGCGTCTTCTGTTTATGGGTCATCATGCATCCTCACATGTCAGTGACTTTTTATTCGATCAGACGGATTCTAGATTCTTCGCCTTCAGAAAAACGCGCCCACGAGGAAAAGAAAAGAGATGGTAGGGAAAATCGAAGACATTATTCCAATATTCTGTGTTGGGCCTTGGGCGTAATTTATGTCCATCGCTGGTCATAGTCTGACCAGTAATTCCTTTGAACTTCTAGGCATTACATCGTAATTAAGTTGAGAGAACTTAATTGGTAATGAATCAAGATAACTCCCTCCTGTTTACAAGGTTACTTTTTTCGATTGTGTGAAACATGTAGGTGGTAGTCAAGTCTGGGATACGAGGAATAACTTATAAAAAAAGAACAGGAAATATTATGAAAAATAGAATATATATCTAAAGTAATTGATTAACAATGCAATATAGAAATAGTATTGGCATGGCAAAAGTATTTGCACCGAACAGACATCTACAGATGTTAATTTGTTGAATGCGAGTGCACGGCACAGCAATGAATCATTAAGGAAAGTAATTTACCTGTTGGACTCTATAATTCTAAAGAAATGAAGAATTCATAGTTTGGTTGGTACTTATTTGGCAGCCTGTTAAAAGACCCTCATTATTAGCGCTGTAAGACGCGCGTTTCTCTACCCGCCAGGTTTGCTGAGAGTCTGGTATGTTCTTTCAGGACTAGAGCCTTTGTAAACCTCTGGCCTTTTCGCGTAGCTCAAGGTTTAATAATTTTTCTGCCGGAGAAGACTGGCTTATGCCAAAGCTTGGAAAGTCATTGTAAGGAGGTATTTTTTCACATCAAGAAATCCTGATGAAATCTTGTTTACATTATTTCTCGACCGGTAAGCTAACAGGATTAATATTGTCGATATTAGAATTTTCTAGAGGGGGTAAGTTTCTAAAGAAACTGTGGCGCTGCATGGGTGGGAGTGTAACAGGGTAATTAGTATTATCAACTTAGTTGATAAATTAAATTAGCCATCGTAAAGAGCTTAAACCGTACAGCTTTTAAACTCTCTACGATGGCCAATTTGCTTTATTAACGCGGTTGATAATACTAAATTACCCTGTTAGAATTTTCTATCCGAGTTTTGCAGTACTGAAGTTACTGTTACTTAGACATATCGTTATTGACGAATTCAAACCGCTTATACGATTAAGTGATAGTCGAAACGTCAGTCACTTCTGCCAACAACAGTTCTTCTCAGGACCACACTCACCTGAGCGATCAGACTACACTATATCACATGTTACCCCGGGTTTAAAGCGTTTACTGTAATAAGATTAAGGTGTCTCTAAAAGATATAATGTAGTCGAGTGGTTTTTCCCATAAAGGTCTGATCTGAATCAGTGGAATAAAAACATAACTTCTGGGCAATAAACTTTCTCAAAGGGAACGAGAACTAGAGGTCCAATTTTTGTTACCCTTGTTGAAAGACCAGGATTATCGCATAGGTGACGCTATAAAATTAGCAATGTTCAGTGATTAAGAAATCACGATATTTAAATGTCAATCATTGAACGAGGCAGGAACTGGAGAATATTTTCCTTTCATCCATAACGTCGAGAGACTAATATCGGAACCAAAGTGATCGCTTAAGGTTACTAACAGTTTCACCGGTACCTCCGCCAATGTCATCCATTGCATAATTTGTACTTATTGTAAAAAAAGCTACATCGGTGAATCAGGAGACGCTTAGGCTAGCGACGTCCGAGAACGCCTACATGAGGTAGGAAGGAATCAACAAAGACTCATCCAAACCAGTCGCTAGATATCTAGATAGTTCAGAAAGCAGACGATAGGTGCCATGATCTTGTCTAAATAGCTGGAAATAATTTCAGTGGGGCAGTTATCTTATAGGTAGAAACGAAACTCCAGGTAGAAACAAGTTTTGATCAATCTGGTGCCATATTTGGCACAGGAAAGAGGGATGATAGATAAGATATTTCAGATCTCGGCAAAATAATGAGATTGTTGATTACATCGCGTTTCCAGTAAGCCGTCGCCTGCGCTCTTTGTTTACAAATAGTTGCTTTTGTACAGCAAAAAGTATGATTTTTAGGCCTGAAAGTTGAATTGGTTTTTGCGCAAGGCAGCAGACAACATGATCAACGTAAGGCTGTTCTGTAGGGACCTTAACTGGACAGGATATTTAACCTTCACATCCCAACATCATTATGCACACTCTCCATACTGTTCTTTATACATTTCCTAGGTTCTTACAAGGAGAATTTGTGAAACTATCAAGAGCTTTGTTAGTTGCTGATCATCTCCGTTGTTCTTGTGACTTAAACATTTGATTCAAAGGATAGATTGTAAGGAGAAATAAGAACCTTGTCACCGTTAGGGATTAAAGGGTTAAGCCCGGACAAAGATTCTTTATTGTGGTTCCGATATCAATAAATGGTCCAACACAACTTAAGATTTTTCATTATTATAATTGTTATTATTATTATAATTTATTATAACATCAGTTGATGTAGGCATAAACAGGAGCCCATGGGCTCCTGGCATGAATTATTATTATAAATGATTCCTATCCTGAAAGAGGGTGGTTAACTTCCTATCCTGAAAGAGGTGGTTAACTTCTCGTGGTTATAGCTCTTCTTTCCAAAAATTCATTGAACGATCCTCCGCAAGTACGACTGCACTGTGCACAATATTCTGTCACGACAGCTCCGTTGCTGGACTCCTAAAAAAACAGAAAAGAGGGAAATTGGTATTTTTAATGCAGTTACAATAAAGATCGGTGATACAGTAGAGACCCCTATCTAACAAAAACAAACAAACAAACAAACAAAAAAACACCACAGGATACTGAATGGCATATCATGAAGACAATGTCTCTTAGAGTGGCGTAAGTAAGGGGAGATGAGCAAATTTCTAATTCTCTTAACTTGTTCCAACGCCTCCAATTCTTTTTAGTCTCATACCCTGTCTTTACCGCAAAAAATTAAAGATAAGTCCCCAAAGAAAGTTCCCACCTTTTTATTCCTTTTTTCCTTCTCTCCCTTTAGTTCCTTCCCCGTACCCATTACCCAGTACCCCGTACCCCGTACCCCGTACCCCGTATCCCGTACCTCGTACCTCGTACCCCGTACCCCATGCCCCCGAACCTAGTCCGTCCTCATACCGTCGGGCTCCTTAGTCCCACACCAGGTTTTATTCTTTATCAGTTGGGGTAAGAGAAAAAAACCTCTGAGAATCACTTTATTAGTAAAATGAAAAAAAAAGAAAGTCTTAAAAATTTCTAACGATTAATTTAGCCACGGTAAGGCTTAGCACCGTTTGAAAAGAAATCGGTGGATTACGCAATAACTGTCAATGACAGAACATCTATATACGTAGCGAGTTGGTGCAATTTTCGGCTCTTATGGTGTTCTACGTGACTTATTATTAGAGAATGAAACAATCGTATTCACCAAATGCAACATGTAGCCCCGCGATCAGGGAGACAATGAAAGTGAGGCAGCGCATCGGTGACTCATGCGTCACTATATTTCTAAGTTCCCCCCCTTCCCCCCCCCCCCAAAAAAAAGTGAGAGTTGATCGCAAGTAAGGGTGACGAGAGGAAATATTGAAGAGTTTTTGTTTTCCTTTCACTTAATAGGCGGGTATGTAGCGTTTAAACTGGAGCTTTCTGAACTGAAGTCTATCAAAGTTGGAGAAACTTTTCAATGTGAAGTCAGTGTATCACAGTATCATTTATCTGTTCAGGTTCTTTGTCACTATATTTATTACGAAGACTTACGAGGGTAAAAGTTGAAAACTCGAATGTATTTTAGTCGAATACTAACCTCAGCATCTTTCCCAAAAAAGTTTTCCCTTTTACCACCGTTCTTTTTCGGAGACTGCCTTCCGCCAGGCGATGGCAGCCCAGCCCATTGTCCTCTAACTTGGACTATGAAGGCAGCCAGTAGGATAAAACCAGTGAACGATAGCACAAAGGCGTCTTTCTTCATTTCTGCGAAACGTGACTATAAAGACGGTGACTTGGTCAACTCCAGCAACCTCTTAGTGTTTCTCTTTTCCAATTTTTGCCTTATATAGCCACGTAATGATGTTATTTAGCCAAGCAAGCGCGTTAAAAAAAATGTGCTTACAGCTGGTGTTCGTCGACAAATGGAAGAAAAACAATTCTTCAATTAATTTTCTGGAAGCTTCTGTTATTTTCAATTCAAGCCGAAAAAAAAGAGAAAAAAAAGTGAGATATAAGGACGCCATCGTTCGTCCTGGAGTTTGAACGACGCCATAATACAGCATAGACAGAACAGCAGGGACTGAAATGTGGGTACGTTTCCCCTTTGTGTAAATGGCCGTGTATTTATGACAAAGAAAACAAAATAGGATAAAACAGCGTGTATTATGTCTTCAACTTTGTGTGGGAAGCTGCAATTGCTTTTTCTCAAGCTAAAATTGGTGGAACATGCTGATAAACTTTAAAATTGTCACCACCACAAATTGAACAATATACTGGCAAGAATTGTTTGCTTTGTTATAGTGTCATTAGTATGAAGGCCTGACTTCACGCATATTCCACCCAACGCTGTAAGGGGTTAGTCACGCAAAATAAGAAAAGAAGTGCGTAGACAAATTGCTGAAAGTAAAAGTTTTGAATGAGAACAAAGGGAAATTCTTAAAAAAAAAAAAAAAAACACTGAAGGACTCTTAAGAAACACTGAAAAGCGAACATGACTCAACAAAATTGGGAGGAGAGTGCTATTCAAACGGATTGTAACTGCTCTCTGATAAAACCTGAAAAACGTCACCACATATTTTGAACGACGCCATAATGCACTATAGACTTACTGAGTAGGAAATAAAATGTGGGCATGACTATCCCATAACTAATTGGTTGTGAATTCATTTGAAAGAGAAGCCAAAAAAAGTGAAATGAAAAACGTGGCTTGTATATTCAACTTGCTGAGTGTGTGCGTCCTTCACAAACGAAGATAACCACAGACATCCTTGTTTGTGTTTCTTTGCGTGGCTGATCAAGCCAATCTGTGAACTTTTTAGGAGAAAAACTAGGTTTCTCTAACAGTTCTCTCTATTTCTGGGGTCTACCTCATATCTAAGGGGAAGATATTGATCATCGGCTCATCAAGGTGATAATCACCGGGCTTTCAATCTGTCGCCATCGTCACCATATCACACTTAACTAACGAATCACATCAAGCGAAGAGAAAAAAGATCCCATAAACTATGCACCTTCGAGATGTTGGCTCTTTACAATTGACCTCCTTACTTAAATTTCATACTTTTTCAGTTAAGATCGGGCAAAACCGAAACAAAATTAGCAGAATGAAAATTTTGGTAAACTTTCTGACGAAATTAGAATTACACTCAAAAAATAGATCAATTGAGAAGAACGCCTTAAAAGACTGTTACACAATATTAAAACATACAGAGAGTTTGGAGAAGAAAGATCGTGCCCGAGGTCCCGCCCCTAAAAAGAACTTCGTGCTGTTTGTACAATTCCCATCAAGTCATATATTCAGTGCGGAGGATGAAAAATAAATTAAAGTTGTTTACACTTATGGTGACCTTGAAAGAAAGAAGTGTTGAACCTGCTAATTAACAAAAAATTAATAGTTATCCTCCTGATCGAGAATTCGACTTGGAATAAACCTAAAAACGATCACCGTAAAAACTGAACGTCTGTTTTTATGGCAAAATTCATGATAGCAGAGAATGGAATTTAACCAAAATAAGTAGCAGCCTAATACTTATATTTTTAGAGAGTTAAAGAAACTATTTTCTCACAGTAAGAAAAAAATAACAATTAACGACTTTAATTGTGAAGTAAGACTGCTAAGGAAATAGGAGATGAACAATTAGCTCATTATTTTTTTTGCTGAATGGTTTATGATAATATATTACTTCCATACATTTTCCCAACACGTAAGCAGGTTAAAATACGCACGTCAAACGCAAACGCTATATGACAATTTTTGTCTTTTAACACACGGAATGAGGAGACCATGCTGAATATGACAGAAGATCTTCCCTTCTTTTTCACTTTTCTTCTTCTTTAACGGCACGTCTAACCGTGTATAAATAGCCCAAAGGCAGGCCTGTCTAGTTCGCACCCATGTCGCTACAACTAGAAAATATAACGTGGCCGCGCGTGGATACGAATTTCATCTTCGAGTATTGACAGTACCTCCCACGAGTAAGCAAAGCAAACGGGTAAGATGATATCAACGTATCCTCAAGCGGAAATTTTATGTTCTGTTTATTATATGGATTTTGATGACATATTTTAATCGACAATAATTCAAAAACAAATTTAAAGAGCAGCAGTTGCACTTATCACCTACAAGATTTACTCAGCCGCAGTAAAGCTTTTTTAACGTACGACATAGAATGAAACAGGGTCTTTTTTACAAAATTTAATCATAACAATAATAATAATTCTTAAAGAGAGTCGTACTTTTCTTAGTAACGCCTGCAAATCGCAAAAATAAAAAATTAAATAAAAACAAGATTTAAAAAAAAAACACTTCACAAAAGGTGAACCGCCATTTTCATAAACTCGGTTGGTATTTAACAAATCAACAGTTGTATTTGTCCACTGTTGATTTGTTTTTATCCTAATTTCGACGTCAAATAAGACGATTCTTTTCATGCGTGACCATTACACGTTGACGCAAGCAGCGTTATCACGACACTCTTGTCGACGGCGAAAATTTCGACATTACTGCCAATTGTAGTAAAAACGACATCGTTGTGTTGAAAAATATATGGTACATTCACTCTGCGTGCTGAAGATTTCAGCTTTACTGTTATTCATCAGCTATATGATATTAGCAAAATTTCTCCTAGCTGGCGCCACTGTTTGCATACGCATAAATTACAAGCGTCCTGTTGGGAAGAGTTAATGTTACAAGCTCACGATCGTCAATTCGCCATGTTTGATTTAGAATTAGGGTGTAGACGGTGGGGGAAGGGACGGGTAGTCAAGAACAATGCAAGTCACACTTAATGACATACACCAATGATAGAGCGCCAAAATGTATTGATAGCTGCTAATCAACGGGTTATGAGTAATCAACTGACTCAATCGCCAATCAAGTATGAGTCAGTCCACTTGACATGAGTAACTGTATGGCGGAAGGTCATCATCAAGGTCACTGAAGGTCATTGAGACAAACATCCCCGAATTTTGCCTCCAGTAAAAACTTAAGAAGCTCCTGATTGTTTGTCAAATTCTCCTCGTCAGTGCCGCAGGAAATGTAAAGAGAACAGTAAGGAGAATATGAACACTAATCTTAGGGTGGAAGGGTTGTTAATTTGGGTTCCGCTTTGAGTGGCAAAAGATGCTTAGGTTTACATTTGATAGATGCTTTAGATTCTAGAATTTTCATCGGCAGGTGTGAGGCCATGCGAGGGAAAAATTGCTCTTTCGGACGCAGTAATGATAGAAAGTAAGATAATCATGCTGCGGAGAAAAATAAAACAACAGCTCTTTTTCATAAACAATAGGCCACCTGTATATTCAAACAGAGTTAAACAATTGTTCTTTGGCAAAACAAACTCTTGAGCATATTTATATCAACTTACCATTTTATTTCAGCGTTGGTTTATTATAAATAGGCAATGACTTCCTTAAACCACAGTCTAAAAGGCTTTTTTCAAAGTACGTAATGATACCTCATATGATTTTTTTTTTTTTTTGGACCAAATAACACAGGGTAAAGTATGCATCCAGAAAGAATATCTGAGTAAAAATGTTCTTATCATTCGATTATCTTCATCGTTTTAATTGTTTCACTGATGGCGATATTTTTGGACTCCTAACCGGTAAGAAATATAAGCCTGTGGCAAAAGAAAAAAAAGAACCCGAGAATAAACTACGTCTCTGCAACTGTTAAAAAAGTAGTGCGTTCGATTAACACAACAAAACTGAATTCATAAGGAAAGGATTCATCTCTGTCTCTTCGGGAAAAGTGATATTTCATCTAACGCCGTCGTGGAACTAAATGACTGCGTGGAAGAGGACATGAGTGAGAGAGACGGGATAGACTTAGTAGACACGACATCTGCAGACACAAAAAAACTGAGACAATTGCAAACGAATTCATTTGATATCCTGTGATGTTGTCAAATTGAGCTTGTGTATAAAATATCTTTTTCGTTTTCACGTCAATACGTCATATCCACGATACTTTTTTCCCCCCTATGATTCTGACATTTTCTGTTAGAAATGAAAATAACGAAAAAATTGATATTCAAAAAAATTGATATTTATGATAAATATATCCATATTTATCAATATGGCCTCTTGGTATGTTTTGATATGTATAAATATGTATATATATATATATATATCTATATATGTATATGTACATAAGTTAAAGAATTAAAGAGGACGCGTCGATTCTCTGTGACTCTGAGTTGCATAGAGCACTTTATGCCAAGGTAGATTCTACCCCCGCATTCATTTACATATGTATATATATATGAATAACACAATATTTGTCAATATAAGTAAAATAAATACAACTGAATGATTCGCTAAACTGATAGAAAACTTAGGGAAAACTTTTTTTCGACGGGAAGTCGAGAGGACCGCTCACAGCCAGGGCGACACTTAAAACCTGCTAGACGCTGGCGCCGATTATACACCAGGCTCATCGCTTTCGGCACAGCATTCAATGCGCGGTGAGTCATTAGCCATTCAATAATGGGCCATCCAATTTAACGTAAGTCATTTCATTTGGAGAGTAGCCTGCAGTGCAGGCGTCTTATTAGTGAGAGCTAACGTTATAAGCTCGTGATCGTTTATCCGACCATCCATGTTTGATTTGCAGTTAGAGTGGACCGTGAGGGGGTGGGGGGGGGCAGGGCGAAATCTTCACTCCCCCACTCCCGTCCCTCTCTTTATTTATTTCTCTCCCCAGCCTTCCGCTGCCGTTAAAATTAAGATGGCGGCCACGATTTGCGTCATGAAATTACTGAGCACTCGCTCGCCAAAATTACGTCTGCTCTGCAGGCTATTTGCAGAGCCATTCATTAGTGAGCCATTCATTAGTGAGCCATTCAATTTGGTGAGCCATTCAATAGTGAGACATTCACATTTGCTATTATCAATTTTGAACCAATCCACTCGCCATAAACTTCTTGACTGTCGCTAAGCAGGTACTTCCTTGACTGTTCACCAGTCTTCTCATGTTCCGACGCCTGAAACTATTGACATGTCTGCCTTGTTTTTATAGGTATGAGCATGAAACCGCGTGGGTGTTTTCGACTGTTTGTGCTCTGTTTCCTCACCAGGGTAACCTTGTCACAAGTAGGAATCGATCGAAATGATTTAGGAGACCTGTACAAAGCTTTAACGAATGCTTTGTCCTTCTGCAACAATGAATACCACAATTTGGATTCGAACGCCTTACTTGGGCTCCGTGTGGCACAAGGTAGAGATCATATAATTTATGGTACTGGTTTTGATTAATTTCGTGTTGAAATTATTGCAAGGAATGAACATTTTCTTTATTTTTGACCCATAATTTCCTGTCTGTAACTTTCTGACGGATTCGGTTCTAATAGCATTATTTGTTCATAGTTAATAGAATTTAACCCTAAGAGGGGAGGCAATTCCCGTGTAGGCTTATTAGGATGTGCCACTGGATGGGGTTACATTTCCATGTCTGGATTGACTATAATGGGCGTGCATTTTCAATAATAGGAGTTGCCATAATTGGGTAATTTGAAATTATAGACTGAATTGATAAGGTAAATTGGCTACCGTAAAGAGTTTAAAAGCTGATGTAGAGCGTTAGCCCTTCGTTAGAGCCCAAAGGGTTCAGCTTTTAAACTCTTTATGGAGGCTAGTTTACAGCATCAACTCAGTGGATATTAATAAATTATCCTGTTATACTCTCCCACCACATTTTCAGCTCCACAGTTTCTTTTTTACCCCCTTTACCACAATAGGGTTGCACTAGTTAACCCTTTACACCCTAAGATCAGTATGTATGTTCTCTATACTGTTTTGTATGAATTTCCTAAGGTGCTGACAAGGTGATTTTACTTAACAATCAAGGGCTTGTTGATCACTTCCATTATTCTTGTGATCTCAATGATTGATTCAGTGATGATACTGTGAGGAGAAATTAGATGCTAGTCACATACATAAACATACTTACATAATACATAAACAGGATTAGGGTAAGGCTTATGATTAGCCACAAAATTAACCACAATGGAGTAGGGGTTGTGAGAGACCAATGGCACATAGCCAGCAAAAATTGACTCAAGTTAACTCTCCCTCCCCTCCTTGGTGAGAATGAAGGTATATCTTTCACCCTTGCTATGTTTTATCTTTGAAATCCTGCAAAATTTGCTTTTCAAACTCCATAAGAAGATCTGTTCTTTACTGCAGTTACTTTTGCTAGATAGCTTTGTTAAAAGTGTGAACTAGGTTAGTCACTAAATAGCCTCGATTGGCCAATCAAATTAAATTTAATCAGCTTGACTCTAATTCCCACTGAAATAAAATTACACAGTCAGTGCTTTACAGATTTATCTCTGTGATGTGCAAATTATGATTGTTCTAGCATAAAACATCTGTTTTTTCAAGTTATTGTAGTTGTTGTTGTTTTTTGTAACTAAATTAATCTTGAGTTTGTAATTAAGCCTAGTGAAGAGCTTGTCTGATGGCTGAGGTACCTTCACCAGTATTTTAACCCTTAAACTTCCATTAGAACTGATTGTTAAAGGAAATTCTCCTCTCTAGCTATCACATGTTTCCTTGTAAACAAGTTGCAAGAATTTTGTATTTGATAAATATAACAACTTCTGTATAAGTTTGAGTATTCTTGTCACCTGTTTGCTGGATTATGTATGGATAATATATGGAGAAGATACATGTCTATCACCTCTGGGTTTTAAAGGTAATTAGTCCACCAAAGGACACCAAGAGGAATTTAGGTCAGCCATCTCCAGCCACAAGCAAATGTTTTGGATAGTTTTCAATCATTTGACTTTAGAGTTTGGAACCCTCTTATTTGGGAACAAGTGTCATCAGAACTAGTGTCCCTGGACTCCTAAACAGGCCTGAATTGTTTATGGCCTTATTTCCTCTCCTGCTTTAACCCTTTAACTCCAAGTCAGAATTTCTCCTTACAATATCAATGCAATATTAACCAGATAAGTGATTATGATCAGGAAAAGAAAAATATCAATTTGGGGATAATTAGTTGATCTAATACCAAATTCTCTGAACTAACATAAGAATTGTATGGTTGACAGTAAGGAGAATTAAAGATTTTATCTGGGAGTTAAAAGGTTAATAGTGTTCATTACTGTAAAGATCACTCTCATATTCTTTTTCTAATCCACAGTTCAAACATATGATCTTTATGTATGCACAGCCATCTATTCATTACTTTGCGGGTTTATTACAAATTAACAAAATGACCAACTTCCAGTTGGCTTATTGGCTCAGTTGGCAGAGCATTGCACCAGTATTGTAAGGGTAATGGGCTCAAATCCCATACAGGCCTGAATTTATTTAAAGCTTTATTTTCACTACTGCCTCAGTAGTGTCTACATTTTCAGTTAAAATTGTCTTGCTTATCATTGAATCTTAAAAAGCGTCTTATCTCCCATGCAGGCTATAGCAAGTACTGATTCCCATCAATGACAAAGTTATCCATTTTTCCTGAGTAGTTAATTTGAAATTTAAGATTCCTTTTACTGTATTGATACTTTGTCAGTCTGATTATGGGCAACTTCACTGTTTACTCTCAGGGCTTGTTTTTTTTTTTTTCCTTTTGTGATGTTAACAAATGTTTTCCAAAATATGTTTTGCTTGACTTTTATCTTTCATTTTTCACATCCAAGGTTACATCCACAGAATTTTAGCAGATACTGAAAATGGTGAAATTAAACTCAACCAAGATGTTTATAGCAGCATGATAAACCTGCTAAACAGGATGACTGAAGTTGTAGAACGCATCCTTCCTTTTCTCTGGAAACAGGATCCTTTGTTTTATCCAATGCTGAATTCTTCATGGACTTACTTCAAACCTTACAAATTTCTGGAACCACAGGATGTTGTTGAGAGACAAATGATCAAATCTGGCGATGAAGAAAAATATTCCAATTGTGTCGGGGAAATTGTAGGGAGTAAGGAGAGCTCTATGGAGCCCTGCACCATATCTGATGATTGTTGGGGAATTATGAAGTCAAAGGGTGCTCCTAATGAGGTGCTCTACTATCAAGCTTTGTTCTTCCTCTTAGGGGAAGCTTCAGGTACATACATAATTTATGTTTTCTTTCATAGCACCCTCTGAACGTAACCCTTTACACCCTAGTATCAGTATGGGTATTCTCCAGATTGTTTTGTATACATTTCCTAAGGTCCTGATGAGAAGAATTTGTGTAATTAACGATCAAGAGCTTCTTTAATATAGTTAGTGATCATTTCCTTATTCTTGTGACCTTCATGTTAGATTCAAGGGTGATATCATACAGAGAAAGTAGATGCTTGTCATTTGTAGGCTGTAAAATGGTTTAATCCCTGGAATGCTCAGTAATTATTACTTTTTCTTTTAAAAAATATCACCACTTAATATGTTGTTATCGTGGTCACTTCCATAGAATCAAACAATTTTTTTCATAAGAAATGAACAATGATTTCAAGAAGGTTCAATTGCATCACCACATGTATATGACTTGTCAGTGTGTGTATACAACCTGCTTTTGTGGTTGAATACATTGACTGTGTTTCTGAGCTGCTTAGCTGTATCTCAAAAAGGAATGTTAATGCTGGCAATTTAAGTTCTAACAATTGTTATCATCATTATATCATTAATAGTATTCCTATGATGTTTTTTGTTGTTGTTGTTGATATGTTTATTTATTGTACCTCAGTTAGTACATGCTTTCTGATTGGTCAATTTAACAGGCTGTATTTCACTGTACAGTCTGCTAAATTATAAAGTTTATTTGAATCAAAGTCTTCCACCTCTACACCTTGTGTTTGAACCCGAGGTATGATAGATATCTTACTAACCTTATTTTCTTAGTCACTCTGGAAGTTACCAAACCTTATTTTTCCACTCAAATTTATGGTATTTTGGCCAGAAATCTAAGCAGATAAAACTTGGTCCATAAGTTATAGTGCAAGCCTTGAACTCGGTTCAGTTAGAGTTATTTAATATTTTCTTTCTATTTCTTTACATTGGTGGCAAACAAGGCTGTCATCACAAGCTGTTATCAAGAATAAAATCCTCTGGTGATAACCTAGAGACCCACCTGCAGCACATCTGCACCTTGGCTTATTTCACTAATTCACGGACTCTGTTTTATGGTGAAGATGGGGATTCAGTGGATCTCATGTTAACATTGAAGTTGAGCTTTAGTTGTGGATTGTTGGGTTACTATGAACTTCTCACAGGGGAGGGATTAGCAAATGTTATAGGCTGGCAGCTGAATAGTGGATGTTTTGGAGATAACAGCATAATAGATGAAGAAAAAACAAGGTGTGTAAATTACAATAAATCTGCCTCAAGCTTTCCTTAGACTCAATTAAAAAACACATATACCTTACTCCTCTTAAAGAAGAAGTTATTCTTTCTAAACTACATTTATTTCCACCTTTGCATAGCTTTATAATTACATTTAGTAGTTACATTTAGTGTTTTGATTAATGCATTAACCCTTTAACTCCCAAGATCTGATTGTCAATTCTCCCCTCTAGCTGCTAAACATTTCCTTGTAAACAAGTTACAAGAGTTTGGTGTCAGATCAAGATAACAACGTAAATCTGATAAGTTTGAATATTCTCATGACCTTTTTGCTGGATAATGTTTAGATACCAAAGGGAGAAATTACTTGTTAATCACTTCTGGGTTAACATGCATGTTCTCCATACCACTCTCTATACATTTCATAAGGTGCTGACAAGGAGAATTTGGTTATTTATCAAGAGCTTCATTCGTTAGAGATCATTTTCTTTATTCTTGTGGCCTTAATGTGTGATAAACAGGTGATGCTGTGAGGAGAAATGAGATGTTCTGTACTCTTAGAGGTCAAACGGTCAAAACAGGAGCATGTAGAGATCATTTGACCAGAGAAGTCCTTGACAACATTGTTTATATTGTTTTCACCATCAGTGAGACGAACACAGGAAAAGGAAGGCGAGAATTGAGGTCCTCCTACCTCGGAAGTGAGTATCAACTGTCTGCTCAGCTGCTTGCCTGACTGACTGATCAAATGACAAACTGACAGATTGACTGATGATGGACACAGAGACAGATAGGTAGTTGGGCAGTTAATGAACAGTTGAAAGCACTTATGAGCAGGCCCTTGTGAAAGGGAAGGGAGAAAGTTGTCCTTAGCTAGAGTTAGCCACTTTCAATAATTACTTTTTAAGCAGTCACCAGAAGAGCAAGCTTTAAGTTGGTGCCTATGCCTACTAACAGCTGTTGTTAGTTTGACTTAACAGTAATTCCACTCACTGAAATACAATACTACGAATTTACTGTGACAGCCAGCAGTGTGAGGTCGACCGACTAAGATTCAGAAGCTCATGGAATTTCCACTCAAGTGTCCATTAATATGTCGATTTTACACCTTTTTCTGGACCCTTTAAAGTGTTTGCTTCCTAACAGAGAAATGTTTACTTATGAGAATGTGCATGGAATAGTGAGGAGAGAGCAGAGAGATTTCACTGCATTATAATGCTGCAAGACAGGACTGGGGGACATTGTACAGTTCTGAAGAGGGAGGGGTGGGAAAGTTTTGTTGGAGGTTTGGTTATCAACCACAAAAATACAATCATTATAAAACTTGTGAAAAAGAAACCTAGTCCTTTTATTTGATTTGTTTCAATTTGACCTGATAACTTTCAGAGAAAATCATGATAGGCTGTTTGTTTGTTTGTTTGTTTGTTTGTTTGTTTTTTGCAGAAGGTTGCTTTAGTGACATCACTGGAGTGGGCATAGGACTTCTATCTCTATACCTGAGATGGGTCCTGGATCCTCCTCCTCAGGTCCAGCCGGTAGATCTCGTAGAGAGTGCCAAAGAAGATGCCCAAACCATATCAGTCTACATGTACATTCTTCTCTTGGTCACTGCAGCTTTTCTCTTTGCCATCAGAGGAAGAATTTTGGAAATGGTTTCTTTCTTTAGAGGAACAAATAGCTACACTGTAGAGAGGTTACCAAGTTAGAAAAATAAAAATTAGGGATGGTTACTATTTTTAGTCAAAGGTATGAAAAACACTGTAGGTCACTCGAAGAGATAATATTGTATCATTTAAAATGTAGAATGTTTAACAGAAAAGGAGATACTATCCATACACATGTGTGGATCTGACTTTTGTGAGCCTTTAGATTAAGGCGTTAAACCCTCTAGGAGTGATTAGCATCTAATTTCTCCCCACAATGTCACCCCTGAGTGACACATTGAGGTCAAAGGTCAATGTTATCTCTGAGTGACACATCAAGGTCAAAGGAATGAGAGAAATGATCACCAACTAAAGAAGCTTTGGGTTGTTAAACAAACTCTCCTTGTTAGCACCTTGAGAAATGTATAGAGAATGGTATCGAGAATTTGGATACTGATGTTTGGGTGTAAAGGGTTGAGAGGAGTTAACAAGGCAGTACCATTTTTAGGTAGCTGCAGGCTCACTGCACAGTGACTGGTGTTGCAGCATGGTTATGTAATTACATGTACTGGTTGACATTAGCAGCAGCATTTCAATTTTATTTAATCGTTTAGTAATGCATTAAATTGAGCTATTTATGGAAAGTGACTCTCTAGCTTAGAAGAGCTGTTGTATTACAGTCAAACATAGAACCAAGGCGTCATGTTTACCCTTCCATTCATAGGAGTGCTGAAAAGTAGCTTCTCCTTACAACATCAGTGTACCGTGAAATAGAGAGGGCAATGAGAAATGGATGGAAATTAATATCTCTTTGACTCCTAAGAGTGACTAGCATGTAATTTTTCCTTACAATATCACCCCTTAATCACACATTACGGTCCCAAGAATAAGGGAAATGATCACCAACTTAACAACCACTTGCTCGTTAAACAAATTCCCCTGGTTACCCCTTAGGAAATGTATAGAGAACAGCAAGGAGAATCTACATACTAATGTTAGGGTGTAAAGGCCGGGTTATAGGGGCTCTTGTTCCACTAAACACAAAGCTCTCAGCGTCTGAATATAAGAATTGTATTGCAGAACAGACCTTTCCTGCCTATCATTTATTAATCAATGTAGCGTAACAATTAATTTCTGCTACTGTCAAAAACAGTTCAATTTATAAAGCTCAAACTAACAGCTATAATTTATTTAAACTCTGGTGTTAATATTACCGGCCTCCTTTGCGCACATTTATCGTTAATCATTTAACTTAGAAATAAAGCTTTTATCGCGTCGATATATGAGCCACTGCCATCATTGCGTTTGACTTCAGATTTTTTTCAGTTCCTTTTGTTTTCCTTAAAGCTGTCCGCTTGGATCGTAACTTAAGTAGTTAAAATCACTCCTCCCATAACAGATGCTTACAGTCCAGTATTTTTAGTTGATTTTTCTCTGAGGACTGAAAGAGGGTGGCGATGATGCCTCTCCAGTCTAGGAAGTACATGTTGTCTATCAACATCATGATGGCGATTAAGAGCACGCTCGTACTCCGCTAGGTTCCAACGTTCCTCTGGCTAAGAAGGAAAGAAATACTTCGTTATTTCATTAACTGTACATGAAAAAAACGATGCGGATTCTCTAGTGTTGATAAAAGAAATCTCGTTTATTGGTTACCACTGGCGTCCTCCCCCAATCGCTCCCTCGCCCCGAATTATTAAGGCCAAATCATGCCTTGCACTTAGCGAGGACATATTACAGAGATGTGAGATCTGTTTGTTATCATATCCCTAACGACGGAAAAGTCAATCAGGAATCAGGCTTCTCTGTCAATTTGCGGGTTGGCGAGCCTTTATAAGGAAATATTAAAAGCTCAAAGACTCCCTCCGCCTTTCCCCCCCCCCCCCCCCCCTCGAACTTAATCGTAGATCAAAGGCAAGATGAGCTGACTTTCAAGTAGTCACCGCATTCTACGCTTACGCCGGCGTACATTTCATTTTTGTCCGGCGTAGTGTGTCAATTGTTTTCAGTGTCTCGACTACAGAATTGTCATTTTAAGTCGCGCACCTGCTCAGATATCGTATTGGGCGTCATATTAATATTACTTGTTATTAGTATTGTCATTTAGAAAGTCGTGACAAAATTAAAACAAGACAACACGCCCTGTTTCGCCTCAGATCATTTTGGGTGAATGCGACTTAGCACTTATACAGATCGGAGCTGAGTATCAAGCAAATTGCTGTTTTTTCACCGGTTGCTCGATAACTATGTGTAGTTTTAGCGAATTCTTCCCTAGTTACGAGAACAATGCTGAAGGGCAGCGAAATGGATGAAGTAAGATGATATCCCGCAGTCTTTGCCCACGTTATAATGGAGAGGCATAAAGATTGAAAATTTGAAGATTGATAACAAATTGAATTAATAATGATAATAATCGTACTTATAATGATGATGATAACGTTGGTAAAAAGAAGAAAAAATAAAACGGAGTTACACCTCAATCTTGTTCAAATTAAGAAGAACATAAGCTACTAGGTAGCCGATTATCTGCGTCGTTCAATTTGAAAGGGAGAAGTGAAAATCTTAAGTCTTTATCAGCAGTGGATTAATGTTGAATTACGATCAAGTGTTGAAAATAAACTTAACTTCGGGGAAAAACTGATCTGACCTTAGTACTTATTCAGCCTGTACAACAGACCTGCAAACAAGAGGGATGGGTTTAAGGCAAGCTAGTCGAGCGGGAAATTTGGGAGGTGCTGGGACTTAAGTCCTTAAGACGATCAAGATGTGAAGATAAGAGGAGGGACTGAGGAGACTTATGTGCGCTTCTCCATATTAAATGATGTTGTCAGTATCTAAAAACGAATATTTCTTGGAGACTTTCGCAGAACAGTCAACATAACTGACAACGCGCGTTTTGAATCCTTGTTCGCTGGACCATTTTTTCACTTCTTTGATGAATTCTTACAAGTTTAATGGAGTAAATAAATGGAGTGTCTGAGGAAAACCGAAGCGCACAATGGGCGTCTAACTTCTCTATATTTAATATCGTACCGTTATAAAAGACCTTCGGCCTTCTGGTCGCTTTCCTCCGTTTCCAAACCATCCCATGATTCCATGTGAGTGATCCGTGAGAAATGCAACTGTTAAGAACGCAAAAATTACAAACGCATTCATTTTTCTTGAGCTTGAAAGTGCCATGTCGTTTAAAGTGCTCAACCGTCTGCTTCCTTCTTCAACTGCCTTAAAGGACGTGATCAGCTCTTCTTATGAATTAAGGGGTATCGCCTTAATAAATGTTTTCTCAAGGATTCCCGTCGGGAGCTGAATTGAAATCGATAGCGCGTTTTCAAAGGTTGGTGGGTTGGTTAAGAACAGCCAACGCTTGTTATTCGCCAAAATATCCCGTAACTAAGGAAATTTCTTCCCCGACATTTTGTCAATGGTTGTTTGTGACGCCCAAAATTATACACTTGTTTTCCTGTGCCCTGCTTAGCAGGACACGATCTAACAAATAAGCAAATAAGCTGAATAACGCATAGTGGTGCTATGTAGGGAATGATTTGAATAGACAGAGAGGAAAAAGCATTGTTCTATACTATACCATTTGTCACTGAAGTGAGACTGAAGTATAATTAAAGATTCAAAGACGCACGCTGTATTCTGCGAGGAGGTTGCAAATCATGCAGGTTCTTGGATCGAACTTTATGATTGTTTGAAAGAAAACATGAAGGCGAATACGTGAGGTCTGGGAGGGAAGAAAATGAGTGGAAATTAACAAATATTCTGCTTGGCTTCTCTTTTTTTTACTGAAATCGACCACATGGAATTCTGCCTGGAGACAGGAGAAAAAAAGGAATGTGCGTGAAACCAACATAATCTCCATCATCATAAAATTATATAATTGTGATTTCTGCTGATTGGCATAGAAAACAACAGTCACGTGGAGAGGCTACATTTTAGGCGAATGCAGCCTAAACTAAAAAAAAAAAAAAAAAAAAAAAAAAATGTTGATATTTTTAGCCTTTATATTTTCTTTCAGTACAGTGTAAGAAAGCATTTACTGTCCGAAAGGAAGCTTAATTAATCTATACTACGCAAACGAGTGGGAATAAGATTGTTAAGATTTAATTCACTTTATAAACAACCTTCCCTAGGCGCTGAGATCCACCCATATCCATGGAGAGAATATGTGGTACACGGAACTCATCTTCAAGAGGAAGGATATGTTGCCCTGAAAAGCTAGAGTCAAACAGTTGAATAAAATAAATAAATAAATAAATAATGCTTGCAGACAAACAGACATTGACAGTATACGTGGAGAGAAAGGAAAAAACAGAAAAGCTTCTTTTTCTTTTCAATATGTACTGTTTTTATGTCTGTTCGTCTGTTTACGGAGTTTCTCGCGTGATGTGTGCGTCAAGCACGTGTCCAGACTTACCCCTAGTCAAGATTCGAAACTGCTCTTATACTTGTAAGCAACCTACAATTCTAATGAATTTGAATGATCAAACTTTCCTCTCTCTTATCTCCTCGTCGATTCACAGCACCTCAGATTTTGGCCAAGAAAAACCTTTATTAGGTGTCAATCCATCATTTTTCAAAGCAATTGTGTTTTTTTGTCCACGCAATTGATAAATTATTGAAAGATATGTTCGCAGACAAAGTAAAGCAAATGAGCCAATTTTTTGTCTAGTGAACGCCTTACAACAATCTTAAAGAAGGTCACAACAAGTTTGGATGAATTACTTTTCGCTAGCGCTTTCAAAAGAACCTTCGCCGTTTGGTGAGAGCTTTTTGTTGTTTGCCCAGTGCATGCGGTCATAGGTGAAAGGTACGTACTAAAAAAAAAAAAAATTTGACTTCAGTGATGAACTTACAAATGAAACCAGGAATCTGAGCATAGAATCACTGTAAAACCTAATTGAATTACCCCTTACGTCGCGATTTCTAGGTGCGGCAGATGTTTGCGTGTCCTCTGTTATTTGAGATGTCATACAATGTACCTTGCATTCTTTTTGATCAGAAATTAAAATAGAAAGGTGGGATTTTGTAATAGGTAAAAATAGTTTTCCCCTTCACGTGGATACGTGCCTAAATGCGTTTGAGAAAGTAATGTTCCAGTTGATTTGAAACTAGTTTACTCATAGGCGCTCTGTCAGTACTTACTTGAGTCAAAATGAATTTACTTAATCTATCTTTAATGGCAAAGTTTTTTCTGCCGCGTTCATTTTTCGTCGTTCGTTCGTTGTTAGGTAGAGCTAAGTCAGTTTAAGAAAGTCGAAATTGCATATTTCCTCTGACCCTGTCTCGTCTCCTCTCGCTCGCCTTTAATCGTATTATCTCCTTCAAGATTTCGAATGAACTTGGTAGAAGAAAAAAAATTAAATGCCTCTAGTCTTTGCAAGAGTCATCTGGGCTCGTAGGGCAACATCTTGCCACCCAGAGCACTGGTTAAAAATGAGAACGATAACCCCCTCATAACAACAGCAACGAGAATGATAATAATAATGGTGATAATATTGATTTTAAAACAAGAAAAAAAAACCGCCTTCGCTTGAACGTAGATTATTGTGAAAGACCGGAACCCTCGCATCCTTTTCATCTCATTCTGATGTATTCGCAATTCCTACGTAATCGGATACTGTCGACGTATTTTTTTTATCGGTCACGCCTAATGTCACGCTAAATTGTTACAGAAGTGGCGTCCATCTGTTAAAACTCTGAAGATACCGTGAAGGTTTTGCGAACTCATCTTTTCAGACGAATAATTTTGAAAGAACATGTCGGAGTCAGCTGCGTTTCTTTTTCTTTTATTGAGTACAGGTGAGGCTCCAAATCTGTCAAATTTAAAGTGATTTCACAGCGGTATCGTGAATGATTGAGTAAGCCTCCACAAACTAGTGGTTCATGATTAGCAATCCAAAATGCTTCAGTAGTTTTTAATTAACCCATTTCCTTGGTCGGAATGCAATAAGCTGTCTTCCCTTTAGTTTGAATTACTGAAAGATAAACTATGAAATGGAAGGGGTAGTTTTTGGTTACGATTTGTTACCAAGGGAAAGAAAAAGCTCCAGAGGATGGGCCGAGAAGTTTATTTTTCAAATTGTATTCAATACACCACTTGACTGAACAGAACGAACAAAGAGGCGCTGAATAAGCTATTGAATTTAATCTCCATCAAGACAATATATATCCCTCGTAGCGAGCTTACAGTTCCGTTCGAATTTAGTTCGACTAGTTGACATTCTCTGCTCGAATATTCAACTCACGTAAGTAGATATTCAAACTAATTAACTATATGACACTTCGCTGAAACCGTGTTTACAAAAGCGGAAGAATCGCGAGGTAACCATTGAAGGACCTCCATTTGTTCATTTGAAACGAGGATTACTTTTGATTGAGTGGTAAACTGGGAAGGCAGTCTATTAAAGGTCAAATTAGGTAGCTGGAGGAAACAAAATGGATTGGTCGCTCTTGAAATGAACACGGAAAAATTTAGCAGACGCGCGTCAGTCACATGATGCTGTCATTATGGTCTAGCTAACGCTGTTTATTATATTTTGATTTTCTTTTTCCTTTTACTTGTACGAAGCGACAGATATGATTGGTATTCCTGTAAGAAACCATACAAGTGACCATCGTTAACTGCTCTAAAAGAGAAAGTGTGATATCGATTCTTTGTTCACACCGAAGGGTGAGCAATTTGATGAATGTAATTGATGAATTTTATTGGAGCATATTACAACAACCCAGCACGTGAGTAGAAGTAAACTTTGAAAAAATTCAGTCACCAGAAAGTTAGAAAATATCAAGAGTACAGCAATCCCTGTCAGCACCGCGAATTCGTGAGGAATGAGGCGGAAATTAAGTAGGTGCATATATTTCACAGCCTGCTTAATCTCGAATTAACTTAGCATTGTTCAGCTATCGTATTTCTGTCACGCGTAAGTAAGGAAGAACGCGCGACAGAATTAAAAATAAAACAATAAAAACAACAACAACAGCGGCTGGTGAAAATGTTTTACGTACCCATTTTTTCACAGCTGTGATAAAGAAATTGGAAAACTCGGGAGTGTACAGCTGTCTTTCTTTTGTCACGTTTACATATCAAACTCATGGGGTACAAATAGTCTTAACATGAATATAGCGACCACGCCCAGTTCAACGCTCCACTCAAATCGAGTGTAATTTTCGAATATTTTACCATCGTGCGAATTCTCTACGGAAAAAGCACTCAATGTACCTCTGAAATTTTAAACTATAATATTTTGGCTTTCTATTTCGCTAATTTTCTAACTTAAAGGTAAAGTTTTTCCCCCGTCATTTTAACCTTTTCTCCGAGCGGTTGCGTGAAATTATCAAGGCGTTTTTGATCAAAACACAACCAAGCGAAGGGTCTCAAACGATATCTCTTTTACGCAGGTGCAAATTAAAAATGTACCGCCAGAATCAAAAAGAGTAACAAATTTCCTTTGTTTTGATATGTAAAGTGTCGAATAAAAAGCAGATTTACCCCCGTCATTTTTACCTTTTCTCCGAGCGGTTGCGTGAAATTAACAAGGCGTTTTTGATCAAAACACAACCAAGCGAAGGGTCTCAAACGATATCTCTTTTACGCAGGCGCAAATTAAAAATGTACCGCCAGAATCAAAATAGTAACGAATTTCCTTTGTTTTGATATGTAAAGTGTCGAACAAAAAGCAGATTTACTCTCGTCAAATGGCGTTTCAAAACAGCTGTGTCTTCCTACTTTTGATTTTTTCCTGTTTTGTAAGCGTGAAAGCAGTAGGAGAGGGATCTGGAAAATCAGAGAGCGCTTCAGGAATTAATCTGCCATCGTTTACTTACGAGATAAACAAGTAAGATTTGTGAAGTATGTCGCAGTACGAAGTCTAAATAAATGCCTTTTCTAAGCTTGTTGGCTGTATTTTTCGTAAACTTCCCCGATCAATTTTTCGTTTCAGCTTACTAATCTATACTATTTCAAAGCAATGTAAAGACGAAGACGGAGAAAACCATGAGTCGATCCTTTCAACAATCGTAAACAAAGTGTTTGAGCAATCAGGTATACGAGGTGTAATAATCAATAGCCGCATTTCAGAAGTCTTCAGAAAGAAAATATTCAGCCTTCAGAAAGCTGTCAAGAAAGCTAGTAATCGTGGCGGAAGGCAATTAAATGCACTTCTTAGCAATTTGGAAGCGGGCCCTCGGTATCGATTTAAGGTGTATTACAACGAGGTTGATGTGCATCAGCTTAAAGATGAGAACAGCCAGTTAAGGGGAGAAAAAAGAAAATTAGAAGAATCGTTGGTACAGGAGAAGGCAAAGCGATTGCGAGTGGATGAAAAAGCCCGAGAAGCTCTCGAGAAAGCTGAGAAGAAAGGGGCCTTCTACAAGAAAAAATTTATTCAATTGGCCAAAAAAGTGATTAAAAATGGGAAAAAAGGTAGAGGCCCTGCTAAGAAGAAGTTTAATGACTATTCTAAGCACCATCAAAAGAGAATTAAAAACCAACTGAAGGACGAGTGCCAAACTACACTCTCTTTTCTTGGGCTGTACAATTTTGTTGCAACCAAAATTGAAGTCCTCAACACTGAGACTAATCAATATGAAACTTTCAATCTTGTTGGAGAGGGAGAGCTACCATTTACAGAGTCTGACCCAAAGGCCCTTGATAATGATGACATTGATAACATAAATATGTGGCTCTACCTCAAAGATAAATTCAATATTTCAAATGAGGCCTGGCATGAAATTGCCATTAAGGCTAATGGTCTCCCCAATACATATTCCATCAAGAAGCGAATTAATGAGCTAAACAGTAAATGGAACTTGAAACCAACACCAGGAGATGCTGAAGGTGTTCAGTTAGGATTTGCAGAAAGTTTGCAAGAGCACATTGTTAGGCTTCAGAAGAATGGAGAAATTAATGATGGAGAAGCTATTAAGATCAAGCTTAGCGGCGATGGTACAAATATTGGAAAGCGGCTTACAGTTGTCAACTTCACATTTACTATTCTCAACGAAAAGGATGTGGCAATGGCTGAGAAGGGAAATTATGTACTTGCTGTCATAAAAACTACAGAGACATATCATAATCTGAGAGACAGCCTAGCAGACCTTCAAATGGAAATGGCAAACTTAAAGGAGATAAGTGCAAATAATTGCACCTATAAAATTGAATACTTTTTAGGTGGAGATTTGAAATTTTTAGCACTGGTATGTGGTTTAGGCAGGGCAAATGAGGATTATGCTTGTGTGTGGTGCAAGTGTCCCAGGGAGCAACGGTGGGACACAAGTAAAACATGGTCAATTAATGACCCCAAATTTGGTGCTAGAACTGTTGCCGAAATAGCAAGGTTTTCCACTGAAAAGAAATTTAACTGTAAGGCACAACCATTATTTGATTTTATACCTATGGACCATGTCATCATAGATACATTACATCTTTTTCTGAGGATTTCAGATGTTTTGATTGACTTGTTCATAAGAGAGCTAAGAAGAAGTGATGCTATTGAGAAAAAAAAAACCTTCTCTGATGGATTCCCGAGAGATAAATATAAACACATGGCATGTTACGAAGAATATATCACAAGTATGGGAATCACTTTTAATTTTAGAATCAACAAAGAGAGCAAAAAGCTGGAATATAGAGATCTTACTGGACCAGAAAAGTTGAAACTGTTTCAGAATATAAACATTCCTATGCTTCTCCCTCACTGCAGTCACAACAAAGACATACAAGTGATCTGGGCTAAATTTATGGACATAATTGGTGATTTGAAGCTAGATTTTACATCTGAAGAGGGTATTCTTGAACTGCAAAGAAATATCAAATCATGGTTTGAGCACTTTCTCAAAGTTTACCAAGCAAAAGATGTCACTCCCTACATGCATGCACTATGTTGTCATGTTCCTGAGTTCCTGTCACTTTATCAGAACATAGCATATTACACACAGCAAGGCTTGGAAAAATACAATGATAGAGCTTCTAAAGATTTCTTCAGATCCACAAATCACAAAGGGGTTGATGCCCTCAAACAACTGTTTCTGAAGAAAAACAGGATTCAGTTCCTGGAGGCAGCAGGCTATGAAAGGGTTAAGAACACCTACAAATGCAATAACTGTTCAAACAAAGGCCACAACATCAAGACATGCACATCTTCATGCAAAAATTGTCCAGCTCCAATTTGCTGTGCACATCTTGTGAAGGAAGGTGGCAAATGGATTCCCAGATGCCAGCTTCAATATTAACCAGAGTTAGTTTAGTTTTAGTAAGTTTTGTTAGTTTTATGTAATAAAATATGTCATTTGGTTTATGAGGAAGGATTTCCTGACCTGATCTTGCCTTAGTTTGATCATAATGTTACTCAGGATCAAAACATTTAATACTTCTAGTACCCTTAAATATCACCTTTAATTTCTTTGCCAAAATAGGTCATTTTACAGTTTATTCAGTAACCTGGCCCATGAATTAACTAGCCTGTATTAACACAAGAAAAGCAAAGGGGTTTGTATCAAAACAAGGTCACCAGCAACCTCACTTCCAGCCATAAGCCAGGTGACTCTGTAAAATAATGTAACTGTAAAATAATATTGGAACTTTTGATTGTGAATCTCAAGTTTTTGGCCAAGATGCTACACAGTGTTTTAACAATGGATTGTTATTTCATCTGTTGGCATGGTAGTTGTTCCTGTTACCATCACCTCTCACAAACTGAAATGTAATAAAGTTGCTGTTTTCAACTTCTGTTCTAGCATATTGTTCCCCGATGAGCTTGTATTCAATGATTGGACTTCTTTGTCCCAGCCAATACTTAATAGTTCCTGGAATTACATAGGCAAAATCTCCAGCTAGATTTAAAATTCGTTCATCCCACTTCAGCCCCAGATATGAATCAAGCACCCTATTTGACTCCAATTGGTAAACCATCTTCCCTCTTTGAAGAACGCCGGGCAAAACACTCCCAAGACCTTCCATGAAAACATCTTGGTCAACATTAAGGTCTATGTTTATATCAGGGTCCTCTCGCCGTCCAGACCAAAGCTTTTTCTTTATTTCACGAGCAAGTTGGCCATGGAACGATTCTTTTCTATCCTCTAGAGAGCTTTCCGATGGAATGAACAGCTTTTCGCTGCGAACAAACGGAAAGTATCCTGATCCTCCATCGGCCCCGAAGGGTCTCCATTCATCGAAGCATGTGCTATAGCCAACGTAATGAATTTTCAACCTCTTGTTGATTTTGTCAACCTCCCTGATCTCAATATCATACAGTTTTGTATCTTTCTTTCGTGGATTCGCCTTTCTAACGGGGGTGTATGTTGCGTATTCATTGAAAAATCGCTTTGCTTTTTTTATTTCCCTCTTTGGCCTGTCTGCCATTTTGAAAATTCGCAACGGAGAGCATACGTATTAGGTGGGGTTAGTGGTCGCGTACAACTGGAACCGAGAAAAACAAATGTTCGTCGCGCTGGGGAAAGAGTTTGATATGGTAAGGAAGATAGCGTGACAGAGGCGCAAAATCAGCGCCATCAAAGTAGGGAAGGAATGCGTGCAAAGAACGGGAACGCTCCCCTAATTGACACGGCAATAATTTATGTGTACACAATTAATGATTTAATTTCAAAGACTGTGTTTTCCACTGCTACTTTAAATTTATCCAGGGTACTGTTGGATATCAATATTCTTGTTGTTTGTACCTTCCTTCGAAAACATCGTGCTCAGGAACCCCCCCCCCCCCCCCCCCACCCTACTTAACTAATGTCTTTGCGGTCAGCAGTCTTACTGTAGGCGCGGAAGCTCATTATCGGCACCGGATCTTTTCCCTTTTCTGAAATGACTAAGCATATTTCTGCTCATTCTGGAAACTTTGCAGCGTCTTAGAAAATTCCCCGGGTTGTTCTGGTTGTTCACCCTCTCTTGTATGGAGGGAGAGGCACTTACTGTAAGGGTTAAGTGCTATTGCCTAGAAACACCACCTAAAGTAGAGACCTTAGGCATTCCGTTGAAACTAATTAATTATTTTCAGTTAGAATTTCGCAAATGACTGAATGTTTTTACCGTATTTTCCTGCGCCCCGCAGAAGTCGGGCTTTCCGCTCTCAGACCACGCAAACTTTGGTTACAATTCACGTTGTGGTTTTGCAGAGGAAGGCTAAGAATTTTAGATGGCTTTAAAACGCGCCTACCGAGCTGTTTTCTGCCCATAAGATGTTTAGTTTTGCCAAGTCCTCGTTGCAGTCGTTGCCGGGGTTCCCTCAAAGTCCCTTATAAATACGCTTTAAGTTTATGCCAGGGTCACTCCCTCTTTTATCCAGCACGAAATACCACAGGCAGACAACACTATGTGTTCCTGGTAAACAATTGTTGACATGAAACGAATAAAATTTATGAGGGTTATGGATATAACATATCTAAATTACTTATTTATTACTTGTAATAAATACAATGTTAATAAACTTATTTGTGGTATTTTTACGCCTTCATGGGCCGTTTGAAGCGTCTTTTTACGAAATTACTTTTGGCCGGCCATTTTGAGAGCTTTCTTCTAAACTCTTAGATATCTTGTTCGTCTCATGTCAACAATTGCTAATCACGAACACACAGTATGGTGTGCCTGTGGTAATACATAAAGCCTCCGCCTTTCCCATAAGGAATAGTGATCTGTATTATCTTCCCAGCGAGACGACTGTGAAATTGTTATTGCGTTTACACAGGTCTGTCATTGGTCAGCTGCAAAGTAGGAATATGTAACACGACATACTTCATCTCTAATGGACAGCAGTGCCAGAGAGAAATGATCAAGAATCTGATGACAAACCCGAACACCAACTGCAGGTAGGTATGCACGCTCTTAGGGTAGCTACTTCAAGAAATTTTTTGTTTTGCTTTGTTTTGTTTTTTGTTTTGCTTTGCTTGTTTTTCTTTGCTTGCTTTGCTTTGCTTTTTTCTGTTCTGTTCTGTTCTGTTCTGTTCTGTTCCGTTCTGTTCCGTTCCGTTCCGTTCCGTTCCGTTCCGTTCTGTTCCGTTCCGTTCCGTTCCGTTCCGTTCTGTTCTGTTAAATCTTGGTTAAGTATGGAGATAGAAAGTCAAAGAAAAAACCAAAGAAAAAAACAATAATGAACAAGGATGGCTTCCGACTGAGGCGATGAAATCGGATTATAAATAAGACAGTTGTCACAAGTGATCTCCGAACAAGTAACATATTGCTATTTTATTCCCGCTGTCGATGAAATGAGACTTCAAATTCGTATCAAATAAATGGAGAAGGAGAAGTGGCCATTTTAGTTGACTTTTAACACTGTAGACAAAATTTTTCGAATCACTCGTTGCTAATAGAGTATAAAGGTGGGGCCATAAAAAAAATTGACCACCCATGAGGGGGGTCACTTGAATGCTACAGAGCCTTTTGGGGGAATCAGTTAAATTTTGTTTTGACACAACCAAAATCCTCCGACCCTCTACCCCCCCCTGGGATAAGTAACCCATTTCTTGGTGAGTAAATAGTGGGATGTGATACAATCCTTCTCACATGAATTATGACATTTGGCTCTTTTCTATTTTGCAGTTACGAATACGAGAGGGAAAAATCCTGTCTGAAGACCCACGTTGCAACTTGTTTGAGTAAACATGTTGACCTCGTGACGTCACTACTTCTTCATCAATTATACCATTGTGGCGACCTCACTTACCAACCCTCTATCGCCAATACATTAATTCTTAGAGAGATCAAATGCAAGGATGAAGCATTTATGGACACCGAGTTTTGCTGGGAGTATTTCCGAGATAAGTTAGATTCCAATCGGTCTGACCCATCTTTGTGCAGGTGAGATTTGGGATGATTGCGTTGGTGCCATTGTATTTTTTTTTTCGCGTTGCGTTTCCATATCACTCAGATCGGCAAACCTTGATTCCTATGCCGTGTAGTTTTTCAAATACCCCCCCCCCCTTAAGAAGTGAGGGAAGAGGGAGAAATAATTTAGAAAAGGACGTGTATTTGCATGCATTTCTTTGAGTTCCAAACCTGCAACCTTTTTTTACGATAAAACACTTGTGACTTACATTTAGAAGGCTCATTCTAATTCAAGATCACTGAAATACTACGTTTTTGTTTTGCATTTTTTTTTCTTTTGGTTTATTATTCGTTTCATCTGAGCCACCTTTACTCGATATTTCTCTTAAGTAACGTTTTAGTCCTCCATTTGCCCCTCTTAACATGGCATTTGTAGAAAGAAATCGTATTTTTGTTAACAATCTTAGATAAAGCAAGTATTCGAAAAAGAAAGTCAATAGTTTGTGAAGGTTTCTATCAGCTTTGGTTATTATGCAGGGGGATTGATAAAAGGAGATTATTGTCAATAACTATCTTACTTTATTTCATGAACTAGATGATGTACAACTTTAAATCTCTATTGGCCTAAAAGTATACTAATTAATGGTTACAGTGATATTTGTTCTAATCTGTTTTCAGGGAATATGCTTTGGCAAAGCATTGTATAAATGAAAAAGTTATGGCAAATTGTGAGATATGCAGCTCGTTTGTGAGAGATCATTACAATCCGTTTTGCGCAAACAAAAGCGATCCACTAATGGTCACGAATGGTACTGACTTTTTTTTTTTCTGATCATGTCTTCTGTCTGTCTATCTCTCTATCCCTCTGTCTGATTGTCTGTCTGTCTGTCTGCCTGTCATAGCCTGTCTGTCTGTTTAACTTTCTGCCGGTCTCTTGTTGACTTTTTTTCTGTCTGCCTGTCTTTCATAATCTGTCTGTTTGGTTGTCTGTTGGTCTCTGTCTGTTTCTTTGTCTGTCTACCTGTCATAGTCTATCTTTCTGTTTGACTCTCCGTCAGTTTCTGTCTGTCTATCTCTCTGTTTGTTTCTTTGTCTCTCTACCTGTCATAGTCTATCTTTCTGTTTGACTCTCCGTCGGTTTCTGTCTGTCTATCTCTCTGTTTGTTTCTTTGTCTGTCTGCCTGTCATAGTCGAACTAACTGTTTCACTGTCTGTCGGTCTCTGTCAACTGTCTGTCTGTCGTTCGATCTGGCGGCCGTTAACATTGTCTCTTATTTGAAAGAAAGAGGCCTGATTTCAATTTACAATCAGTATTATTGTTAAATTTTTTGATAGGATGTCAGGATTTAGCGAAGCCCCTTCCGTGTTCCTCTTCCTCAGTATACAAAACAGCGTTAGACTGCGAGAGAATTTTTTTGAAGAGCTTTATGGAAAACGACAAAACTGTTTGCGGGTATGTTCGTAATAGTTCTTATTTTGCTTTAGGCTTTGCCCATCATACTTGTGTTTGAGACGGAATTTAAAGTATAGGAGCGATGATTTGGAATAATACTTCAATTAAATTTCAATTATACGAACGGTACATAAAATAATGTCAAACCATACTGTTTGTCATTTGCTATTCTGTATCAGGATATCTTTGACAACTATTTGTGATACTTCTTTTCCTCTATCTAAGGACGCGTTAGCCTCCAGTTGAAATATAAATCTAGGAGTATTTTCTCTAGTAGGCGAAAAGGTATATAAGTAGATATAGATAGCTGGCACTGAGTGAACCAATCAGAACACTAGGTATCTTAAGGTATCTATCATTTACGCTAATAGAGAAACCATTTTTTTTGTATATAATTTTCGTTCGTGTACAGCTTCCAGTGCATTATTTTAGAAAAAAAAAAGCAGATTGACAGTTTCTATACATTAACATGTTGAATAAAAAAAAAATTGGGAAAACTCAGATTTCAAATTTCAACGAGAACCATCGAGTAACACTGGCTACATTACTAAAAATTTGTCCTTTGTTTAGCCAATAAAACGAGAGGGTTACGTTGACATTTCACTTTGATAGTATTCCTTGTAAATTTCCTACATTATTTGTACAAATGTTATTTCCATTTGGATTTTTTTCTGTTGAAGCGTCACGAGTTGAAATCAAAGCTGACGTAATTGAAAAAATACACTGATTGTGACATTTGCGGGAGAATGGGGTTTTTGTCATTATTTATCGCCGGGGGTGTGGGGTAGGGGTGGCAGGAGTTTGTTTTTGTCACGATAAAATTTACCTAATCCCCGGCCCCTTCAAAAGCAGTTAAGTGGCAGTCAACTCTCTTTAGTCCCCCCCCCCCCTCCCTCCCCCCTTATACTCTGTTGGTGACAACTGGTCCCCACCCCGTTCCTCGTGAAGTAATCACCCCAAATCCTCTGTCCTCGGCGATGAATTAAATCAGTTCCCTCACGATATTTGATCTACATCTTGTTCGCAATAGACCTGCGCTCACCACACTGAAAAGTTGCTTGGATGAGCAGTTATCTCAGAGGTGTAAAGACGACTCTATTAATCGGCGAGTCGTGGCTGACATAAGGAAAGCTGTAATGGCGGTGCTTCGTGGTCCAAGATTCTTTTGTGATGCAGTGAACCTACGCACAATCGATCTTGATTTCAAAGCTCGTCCCATGATCCCTTGTAAAGCAAACTTTTTTCCAGAGATGGAGAAATGCGCCGAATCTGTAAGGATGGAGTTCAATGCACAAAACGGTATCGGTGGGGAATTTTGCAGGTAAACAGTTGTGAGCTAGAGAGTAAGCCTAAGAGGATGGGAGGGGAGATTTGGAGATAGGGAAGGGGGGGGGGGCGTAGGGGGGAAACTGGCTATGCGAGGAGTAGAGCCCCTTAATCAAGTCAGAGTTTTCACAATTGTTTGGTAAAAGACTGGTGCTTGGAAATTTAAGCCATGGATCGCGAGGGAAGTAAGCTGACAATATGGAGTGTTACAGTGTTTTTAAACACTGCAATCATTCAAACTTAGTTTTATACATACAATAGTGGTCAAGAAGTCTACTTTTTAACTCTAAGTGATGTTCCACCGAGGCTTGGCTAGAACTTTTAATACTATCTTATTTTTTGATTATGTTGCATGATTTCGCTATCATTGTTGTTGTTGTTGTTGTTTATTTTATCGCAATTGTATCTGTCTCTTTGTTTGTTGTTGCAGTGTGCAAATTATTGCAACCGCTGTAGCCTTCTTGTCAATAGCAAAAAAGAGTTAACTAGCCTTAAAGGGCAAAAAAATTAGCGATTAGGCGTAAGAATTGACAAATTTTAACCGTTAGTCATAACAAAAGAGAACCGTAAAAATGTTTTCATTTCTAGAATGTGTCATTTTGTGTCATTTTGGGTTAATCGTTAGGCGTAAAACGGCCAAAATTTTTAACCGTTAGCCATCACTCCATTTAGACTCTCTTAAATTCGTTTCAATTACTAATTAACCAATAAAAACATTTTTTCTTCCTTTTGTCCGTTTTCTTCAGCAAGTTCCGCACAGCTTTAAGTTGTTCCAATGGTGTGCAAAAATCCTTTTGTAAGTTTGATGAAAGCGTTGTTGGTATGATTCAAAGATCCTACTCATCGTTTTGCGTGGATGGAACCAGCACTGGTGGAGAGGGCCGTAACAATACTGCATCTTCTACGTCAGCAAGCTTTGCTTTAACGTTATCTGCCTTTGTTTTTCAAGTACCGATGTTATTGGATGCCATCAACTCCATTTTGTTTTCTGTACAGTATTGATTTCTGTAACGTATTATGCCGTTAGGAATTTTTCTCCAACTTGCATATTTACCACAGTCGCTTTTCTGATCGATGTCTTTTCATTTTTTGTTGTTCACCTTTTTAGTGCGGCCTGTAAGTCTAACTTGAATTAATATTTTATTGTTCGTGAAACTTTTCGAAGACCTTGTGTTATTTTCCTTTGTTCAGTATCGTTCCCCCCCTGGGAGGGTAGGTCAGAGGAGGCGAGGGCGGGGAGGGGCGGAGATTAAAGACAATCAGATTTTATGCCCGCGGAAACATAGTTGCCTGCCAGATCTTTTGGTGTGTATATTGAAATTTTGAAGGTGTTTATATAGTCTATAGTTGCTGATAGCTTTAGGAGTTCCTAATTATGTGTTCTTGACTATGCGAAGTCGCTGTTGTTTTTGCAGATATTTTATCCCTACACAGTTAATTGAAATTAAAGAAGACAGGAAATTGAAGAAAGATAAAACAAAGCGAAAAAAAATTTTTTATTCATTTGATGGAGCAAATGACGAAAGTAGGAAGAAAAGCGACCCTTACAGCTGATAACGATTTTCTTCTGTTCAGTATGGATTCTTCTTTGCTTATAAGGATTTAATTGAAATTAAGTAAATACGTTTGACAAAACTGTTGTAGTCAATTTAATGTGTGCCACTTATCAGACAATTTCACTCAGAGTACTACTAGACTGACTTTCCACAAAGTGCCAAACTGTATTTAATGTATGGTCCTAGGGTATGCTATGTTAGCCGTAAGATGTCAGATATTCGGAGTCTCTTTGTATATTCTAAAATATTCGCGTACACACACTCATAGGTGCTCGGGCACTTCCCGAATGGGCTACAAGGAGATGTTCCACCTAAAAGGAACTCTATTTTCTCACGGTGTCAACGAACATCCCAGCAGCAGTTAGGCAAAAATGAATGAATTTGAATGATCAATCATGTGTCGAACGTTTCGACCATAGGTTAACGGAGGGCTAAGAGCTATAGATTCAAACAAAGAGAGTGCACTAGAATAAGCAGAAAATTTCCCCAAATCATGTTTTTTTCTTTCTTTTTTGTTTAATAGTAAATTTTATCAAGGTTATTTTGCGTCTGATCTTTTTCGGCTTGTGTTTCGCGCGGTCTCGAAGCAGATTTACACTTTAAGTTTTCCTATCGATGGCATTACCTCTATTCACATAAGTTCATTAGGGTGGGCACAAACCGCTGGTCGAGTTTCATCAAACGAGAGGCAGAGGAGTGCATTTATTTTACTGAAAGAAAGAGAAGGAGCGGCACAAGGCTGGCAACCAACTGGAGCAATGCACTTGAATGTTTGGTGTTGCCATGAGAACAGAAGGGATTATTTATGGTGGCGGTGGTGTCGAGAACTTCCTGTTGAAAATTGCAGTGAATTTTTCGAGCATTGTTGATACATTCCCGGGCTTCCTGATAATCATTCATATAGACGCTGTGAGAGGACAACACAAAAGTACAATAAGTAGAAACCAGTCATTATTTATCGCTCTGCGGGGAGGGAAGGGGGTTTATAAGGGGGGGGGGGACGGAGGGGGAATCAGTCGTCCGTAACAGAGTTGAGAGGAAGGAGCATAGAAATTTAATACCTATGAAAGGGGGGGGGTCATTAGATCATTACAGAGCCGTCCGGGAGGAGTAGGAAATTTCATTGTGACATAATCCTGCGAACTCTCCCCCCCTCCTCCCCTAGATGATAAATAGTGATCATTAGCGAGATCTGGACAATTCGAGATCTTATTTTCCCTATCCACTCACCGATATTTATACAGTTTTCATTTGTAACATGCTGCAAAATCCGAACTTCGATAGATTTAAGTAAGGATGACTAAGAAAGCGGGGGTTTGATGAAGAAATCTTTTATATAGAAACATTACTTAAGCATTTGTTTAGTCAATGACTCTAATCTAACAATCATGAAAAATATCAAAGTAGGAGAAAAAGTAACTACCGATGAAGTGCACGAACCTGCAAGTTACTCCGCTTTGCCGCTCCGCCGTTGTTGAAGTTTGATAGGTATTGCGAAACGTTCTAGCGCAATTTTCTGCCTCGTTAAAGAACTCTTCATCACAATCCACAAGGGGTAACACACTAGGATGCAGCTCGCTCGTGTCCAGGCTCACGTTGTTGCAAAACAGGCGCTCATTAGTCAAAGTCGCTTGAAGAGCTTTCTGTGTGTCCTCTATATTTTTCATAGTTGTCCTGCAAGTGCCAAGTCTATTTTCGAGGCATTTTCTGTTCCTATCATTCTCTTTGCTGCAAAATAAGGGACATTACATTTTTCTCATACACAGACACGTTTATGATTAATTTGCACTAGCGAGGTCAAACGTGACATTTACCACAAACGTCTCTCAGCTGCTTTCACCTCAAACTCACATAAATTTTAACCATTTTACACGCACCAGAACCAACAGGGTGTGTCTCCAAAATATTTCCATAACTATATTGACTAGGCCACAGAGTTATTTACGATAATTTATGAGTAATACAGTAAATCCACATGCACTTTGTCTGTTTTATGGTACTTCGCTGCAATATGTTTAGAATTACATGTCATTGGTAAAGGAAACATCTTAGTAAGAATCCTCATAGCTCATGAGTCACTTCTCTAACCCTTTTATACTTCATGTTGATAACCTTGCTGTCGGCTATGATCGGACAATTGAGGCAGCCAATCATACTAAGTCCACTTAACTAAATCCACCAATCACAGAATTGATCACAATAATCATAGCAAAAACCACTTAAAAAAACAAAAACAAAAAAACAAAAAAACAACAAAAAAAAAAACTGGAGAATTTCCAAAATGGAAGAATTATTAAATCAACACATTATTGACCCAAGACACTCCACCGGAGATATTTGTTCTAGGTGTATTTGTTTTTTTGGAAATTAATCGGTAACAGGACTTCTTGTCGTCCAATTCTGTCTGTTGTGATGCGGGTGATTAACAAAATCGGACTCCCGCTCCGCGGTCGTCCGATTCTGCTAATCACAATAACTGCTCATAGGACTCCACTCAGTCCTATTACCATTATTAATCATCATGGTGGTTTCATTTTCCTCGTAGAATCCTGTTTTTTCACTAATTTGAAGGCATCTCCTAAATAAGAATTTAATTTTCTTTGCAAGGAAAAATTATGGAAATGAGAAATCATTTCATTTTTATGTTGGGAGTTGAGGAAGCTTTTCTACGTGTAAATGATTTCCGCATTCGCTGCTTATAAGAAATGTAACATGTTCTTTGAGCCACGTTTGGTTATACGGTTCCAACTTTTAACAGCGAATCTTCGCTATCATACAATCGTTACTAACCAGAATTTTCAACCCCCAAATTCCCGAAAATTTAGGACGCCATTCCTACTGACCTCTGTTGAAATAGCAAACCCATCATAGTCAATCCGGTCATTTCCTTATAAGCCTGGAAGTACAACCCCCTCCTCCAAGGGATTAAGGACTGTGTTAGTGCCCAACTCACCTACAGGTGTGATCACCTTCATTGGCAAATTTAGCAGCGCCTTCATCTTCACATTCCATGGCCTCTTCATAAATAAGCGAGATGGGGCATTCCAGTTTAGCGTGAAGATCCGTGCAAGCTGCGAAACGAGATCGCGAAAAAAAGGAAAGTGTTGTATAAACTAACGAATCAATCAATCAAGAGAAAAGTTACATTTTGCTCATGAGTTTACATAAATGGAGTGAGCAATTGAGTCGGACAGGCAAACGGACGACCGAGTGAGAAATCTGTATAAATGAACTTAAATTGAAACACACAATGAAATCGGCTTCAATGAATCTTTTGGGGCCATTAACTTTTGATTTCCCTCATAGAGGATCAGTAACGATATTATCATCACTGTCATCATCCTCATTATCATCATTAGCAACTGAACCTTTCTAAGTTCGAAAGAGTTGTCGCATATCGATTCTTTGTCGGTATGAAGACAATGTCTTCTATTAATAAAAACAGACTTACCTGACTGGTTGGTGCCGCTAACTGGGTCTTTGAAATTGGGAGCACAGAAGGGGTTGTAATCATCTATTTTCAAGTAATCGCAGAGTCCTTCACACGCTGCTTTAGCCACCGTATTGCAGTCCTCTTTCGCTTTGGCGTAGGGTCTTCAAAGATTAGACATTGAGGTTATAGTAGGTGGTAGCTTGGTTATGAGTGTGGTTTGTTGCAGTTACGTTCGACTTTTTTGAGAAGATCCTTTTTCGATAATATACATTATCATATCATGTATCAGGTTTTGAAAGCGCTAGCAAACCTTCTCACTAGTATGGGGTTAGACTCACACCCCTTAATCATTGAGGTTGGGAATCTCCTTGCTTGCTATGATAGGCTGCATGAGTAAGCGAGGAGATTCTAAACATATCTTCAATCTTTCTCATTGCTTTGCTGATTTCTGATCATTTAGGTTTGATCAGCTGGGTGTCGTGGTCGCGGAAGGTTCTCTAGGTCCGGAGTTAACGAATCGACTCTGAGACCAAGGTTTCGGAGGTTTATGGAGGTTTCACCCCATTGCAAGTTCGCCCCTTACCAACTTTGCAAGTTCGCCGCATGAAGTGAAGAGAGTTCGCCTCCCACCTTTGCCAGTTCGTCCCTGACTCTTTCATTTCGTATGAATACGGCAAACCTTATTCTTTCGCTATGGAAATAGTTATTTCTTTTAAAGATATTGTAGTGAATTGGTTTAGGTGTGCTCAAACTTGTTATCCCTAAGGGGGGCGATCTCGCTGAGGTGGTAGGGGTAAACTCAGTTGCAGTCTACGGTGACAATCCTACTTACCTGCATGCATTAGTAACGTTATTCCTTGATTGACTAAACACAGAGTGGAATTCTCTCCAGCACTCGTAAGCTTTCTTCAGACGTTCTGGAGCGCATTTGGTGATGAGCCACAAGAATGGGCCAATATTACCGGTATTGACCTCTTCGTCCCCACAATTGTACGCATACAAGAGCATGAAATCGGTGATTTGATCCGCCATGTCTTTCAGAACACTGTCGTCTTTTACACAACGATCCACGTGTTTACGAAGGCATATTTGCAGTTCACTGCGGCCAAGGCTAAGGAACAAAATAATGAAATACATTTTTTTAGCGTAACAAATGAGATCTATAGGTACCTTTGCCACACACGTTCTCTAAAGCTGGCTCAGGAAGGGCTAATAATATGATTCAAGTGGGAAAATGTGCTAGAGAAGACACTTCTTCACTGTACCACTGGTTTAAAAACGAGGAAAAAGAGAAAAATCCGTAATTCGTCGCAGATGGAGACGGCTACGTAAAAACTGTAGAGGCAAAACCGCAAAAAAGAGCAAACAATCAGTGCCTGATTAAAATTTTTGCATTAAAGTGGATCTAACCTGCAAGACATAGAGGGCCTCTGCTTCAGTTCTATCATCATTGCCCGTTGACAGGCTAGCCCTCCATTAGTAAAACTTCCTAAAGAACATTTTCCGATGTTCACGCCTTCTGTTTGAATCTGTATAACTAAAAGTGAAAAAATATAAGGTAAGTTCTAATCAATTAATCAAAGATCAGCGGCATATCGTCCCAGTTGTCTCCGAAAACAATAACGAGACGATATCGGTATGATGACAAAGAAACTCTGTCCAGAAGATTGTTGACAGCAGCGACGATCGGCATTAACTCGAATCTAATCGAGTCACGATCACCGCAGTCGAATAGGTCGTTAGTAATCATTCATTTTGGTTTCCCTTACAGTTATTCTGGAACGTGTCAGACAGCCCGGACGATCCGAACGATAATATGGAGCTTTTTTTCATCTCTGGGTGAAATCAATTTGTTAAGGTAAAGGTGTTATTGAAAATTTTCCCTTTGGACGCTTTGAGCTAGATAAAGACAAACCTACAAAAACAAAGCAAACAAGCGAACAACAGGCTCAGTGAACACTGTTAAATAATCCAACGATCTTGTTTTGGGAATTATTCAACAATTTTAGCCTTCGGTGGATAATTTTAAAATATATTTCTTTAAGATAAATTTAAGGAAACCATAAGGAAATCATAGAAAAAGGATGATTACGCAAGCTACTGAATGGTTCTGAACTCGCAATTTTATGTAGCTGGAGCACTAAGTCAAGTTAGTGGTCTAATTTTTTTTCAGTGATAACACTTTCAGGTCCATTTGGCAACAGGTAAACGTCGTAAAGACGTTTTTGTCTTGTTAACAATATGCAGAATGACTTTTGATTTAAGCGAAGCGTTTGACGGAGAATTTGCCCAACTCTTATTTCAATCTAACATTCTAATCCAATCCCAAAAAGGACCTGGAAGAAATATGGATATAGTGATATGTTTGCGCAGGTGATTGATCGATCTAGATTTTTCAACTCGCGTGTTTATCGGTCATGTAGCCCCAGTATGCAGATGTTGACGCTTCAAGCACGCGAGCAGTGTTTCAGAGTGATCTCTTTGGCTTTAAATCGAACAACAGGCATTATCTGTAGCAGCATGATTCCAAGATAGGGTTATCATATAAAACTATTGGCTGAAATGTTTTTTTCTTAGAATCGCTTGAAAGCGAAAGACTTTCATCAATGCGACTTTAATCGAATTACCACGCACTCCTTCGACCGATGATAAAACTGCAAGTAGACCCTAATTTTATCAACTTGGCACGATTATAATAAAGATAAACAGCTTTCTTCGTAATTACAAAAACTTTCTAACGTGAGATAACTACATTATGCCATAGTTTGTATTTCACTTGGCTTGCTAGGGACTTTCTTTGAAGCTTACTCAAAATATATCTGTGAAATAATGTACCCACCTGCCATTATAAACACGAAAGAAGTTCCTTTGAAAGGGTCATTCATCCTCTTGGAAATTTGGGTCTACAAATTTTGAAACTACTCAGTAGCTTAAACTCCCTCACGTTCGAAAGTAATTAAAAATATTCTGAAATATGCTTACAATGTCATTTGGTGATAAGTAATGTATGCATGATTGTTTAGAAAATAACAGCATTAATTTCAAAGAGGGAACACAAATAATTTCCATAATATCTGCAGGGGTCGTTCTAGAAGCTGTACGATTACGTGTTTCTCAGTTGTCCCAGTCAGATGTCCATTATTGGAAGCAAATTCAGGGTAAAAGTTTGCACGAGGTCTCAGAAACTAAATATCTTAAATGATTTTCAGTTAGGTTTATCAACAGGAATACCTAATTTTAGATCACATTTCTGCTTGGATATGTGTTCCGGTTGGACGGGTTTGAAGTCGAGGCAGATTTCTAACAGTAGACATTCCTTG
The DNA here is from genome assembly GCF_964200805.1 of Pocillopora damicornis. NCBI lineage: Eukaryota > Metazoa > Cnidaria > Anthozoa > Scleractinia > Pocilloporidae > Pocillopora > Pocillopora damicornis. Next base: position 9,035,651 of record NC_142676.1, read on the forward strand.
TTACGTCAATTTCCCAGCGCAATCAGCGCCGTCCTTCCACATACGTCGTTTATCTATAGTTTCCCAGGACTGACCAGCAGAAATAATTTTAACTGACACCATGGTGTATAAGTGTATTTTATGAAGAGTTGGAAAGGTGCCACAATGAACCAACGTTTTTCGAAAGACTGTTCTAGAATGTTTTAGTAAACATTTTGCTTTAGATGCTCTTGACCTGTTTATCAATGGACATAGCAACCAAACAGTGATGCACTCAACTGGCATTACCGCATTGTGAATGATCAATCGTTTGTCAAACTTAATAACGTCACATCTGAGCTCATCAACACTGGTCACCCATGACTAACCTTCGATCCTTATAAATTAAGAAAGGGACTACATAGGAATAGATGAAAAGTTTTTGCAGTACGTTCTACGGGGATGTTCCGCCCAAATGAGGAGCCATTTTTCCCCGGTAACACTGAATATCCTGCTACAACGGAAGGCAGAACTCACGCACTCTGTTTTAGAGATAAACACAGTAACTGAACCGTGAATCAATCAACTACTCTAGTGGTCTACATAGTTTATCATCAGTCATGTGTCAAACTCCGATCTCGCTTACAACACAGGCTGCTCAGTACCTTCACGAGAGCCCACTAATTCCATTAAAGAAAGTGCATGGGAATAAAAAAAATCCAAATCAGTTCTTTCAAAGATAAGAAATACGAAATGAGAAAACGTGAGTTTGTGTGGTGTCTTTGAAGGCTATTGCCTATCAAACTGACTTTATTAAAAATACTAGGCAAGATTGAAGTGATCACCCTTTAAACACTAAAGAATAAGGATGAATAGATATATTTTCACTGAAAAAAAGAGTTGGAGTTTCATTTAAGATTGTATTAAATGGGCGAATTTAATACATGTTATCCCGGCTAAGATTTGCGACAAGAATCGAGAACAGAAAACAAATTATACATGGAGCGTCAAAGGAAAACAATCAAACAACCAGAGATCAAACGATATACAAACGAAATTGAAATAGTAAAGCAGTTTTTGACCATGAAAATAAGTTTTTTAACGATTCTTTTTGTCGTCATTGTTTTTCGTCCTAATATTTTTCACACTTTTCTCTTCTTTTATTTACCCGTTTGTTTTGTTTTGATTTGTTCGTTTGTTTTGTTTTGTTTTGATTTGTTTGTTTGTTTTGTTTTGATTTGTTCGCTAGCTTTCTTATTTGCTTCCTTAGTTGACAATAGTTACATTTGTGCTTAAGGTCTGGCTCTCCCCACTACCATTTTCCATTAACATTAGCGTGCATCATACAATTTAAAGTGTCTGGTTAGGGAGAAGTCTTGATCTCAAGGTCCAACTAAAAACGCGATGCTGGTAATGAACAGAAATAGTATAGTCCCTTGACCACCGTTCACTCCACTCCTTAATGGATCTTTACCATTTTCACAAAAAGGGTTATCGTCACCAAACATGGTCGCCTTTGATGAGCTTTGGTCAAAATTACAACTTTCCTCGTGTGCTCTGTTGAGACACTTCTTGGCATCTGCAAAAGAGCTGAAAAGTAGAAGAAATATTTCCGTTACTACAGAGGGATATCAAGAACAATCTAAAATAAATCCAGCCCGTTTCTTCCCCCAACTTAGAAATCAAATGGATGGTTGTAACCAAACCAAGAAAGAATTATCGGTGGGGTGACACGAGAATAAACAGAAAGGAGATACCTTTGAAAGGGGACAAATGCTACCGGGGTTGATCCCGGTTTCTTCACCATTTTGAAGTATTACCAATCTTCTTCTAAAAGGAACGCCTGTTCATAACAGACACTCTCTTCTCCTCACCTGCCCCCGACATCACCTTATGAAGGCTGACGAAACTCGCCAGATAATCGCTATCTTGTTGCGAGATTTCTACAAAACAAGCTATTATCCACCGGAACCCAGCAGATAGTGATACAATCCCTAGACAGCATGACTCACTTGTTGTTAGTACCCAGTTGCATAAGAACATAAATCAAATGAAATTGAAGTGTAACCATATCGATACTTCTGCGTATCATATACTCACGAGCAAACTTCTTGGGACTTTTTCTTCACCGAATTTTCATATATGCTTCTGAAAGGCTCCGCACATTTCTCAGCAGCGGTGAAAAACGCCGGCTTACAATCACCTGTCTTAACGCTTTCATGAAGTGCGGCCTTGTCCAGAGTCACTTTGCCACAAAAGAACTGCTCCACCATCAGAGTTGCTCGAAGAGTCTTCACACTGTCCTCAAAAACTTTATCATCTCGCATGGAAGAGCACTGCGTAACCAACTTCTCTCTCAAGCAATTCTTATTTTTCAAAAGGACCGTGCTATAGGTAAATATATTTAGTGAGTAACTTTTAATTGCATCCTACAAACTACAGGGGCAGGGTATTTGATCCCGGAAAGTAACACTGCTTTGCTTGCCTAAGTCAACAGTCGTGCACGTATTAGCAGAGGATTAGATTGCTAGACTGAAAAAAAAAACTAAATGAGGGGTAAAAAAATTACTAAGCGATTAGTAATTCCTGTATAGAAAGTATACAATTACCAGATAGCTCTTTCAAAGGTCGTCTGTACCGTAATATTATACAGGTCAAAGAAAATTAATGATCTGACTTTGCACCTTGTAAAGAAGATGGAGTTTTTGTATTCATGATTTTAAGTCAAACGTACATCCAAATTGGATTCTGTCATCATTTGGATTATCTAAGTACTAACCACTGTGCAATCACTGGTGTTATGGTGTGCTGCCCCTTTTTCAGTAGCAATACTTTTCCTTTACTTCATTTATCAAGGTAGTCTATGCTTTGAAATCATGATATATGAGTTTCGCAGTTCACTAGCGTAAGAGTATATCATACGTCTGGCGCTAAACTTACTATAGTACACGTTCGCCCTGGTTGTATTGATGTAACAGGAACCTGTCCTGACGCTCTTACCTGCAATTGTTCCCCGAAGCAAAGTCTTTAAAGCTCTCTGTATCACACCTCATCGCATTATCGTAAACTAAATTATTTGGGCAGAGGAGGGGGAGAGGATTACAGTCTGAAAACAGGAAAAAAAATGTTGATATAGAGAAAATGGAGACGGCATGCTCAGTTGTACGTTACCAAAGTTGGACAAGAACACCAACTTATTTGGTGATATTTTGTTATGGAAACAAGTGTGGATGACTCGCGCGAAACTTCTACCAGCAATTCTAATTTTTAAAAAAAATTTATTCATCGTTAAACAGTTTAAATGATATCGAACGAAGGATCCAAACGCCAATTATGAAACTGGTAAAGACGTGACCCCAATGCAGAAAGGAAGACACATTATTGGTATGAGCTTTTCATATAAGAGAAACTTTTTTTCTTGTTGGATGTGGTCATAGTAAACTATTGAGAGGAAGAATAAAATTTAAACGGCATAAAATGTTTACCAAACAAGGTAGTCTGTGTTGGAGGGTCCATTCCGTCGGCACAGAATGGATTATAGTCGTCTTTGGTGATGTATTGGCAGATACCTTTACACGATTCTCTTGCCCTGTTGGTGCATTTTTGTTTCCCTTCCGCATATTTACTATGTTCAAAAAAATAGGTGATGATACACAATGAGCGGCCTAGCAGTCAATTGGAAACACAATTTTACAGACTCGCTAAGGAATCAGTCAATCAGTGAATGAGTTAGGCAATGAATCAATGAATCATAAGTCAATCATAAATCAATTAATCAACTAGTCAAGTCAAGTACTCAATTAATTGGTCAATCAATCAAAAGAACCAACTAACCAATTTTTTTGTAAATGAATGAATTAATATATCATTTAATCAATCATCAATCAGTCTGTCAATCAATCAATTAATCAACTAGTCATGTCAATTACTCAATTAATCAGTCAACCAATCAAAACACCAAATTGACCGGTTAATTCGTAAATGAATGATTGAATCAATGAAGAGTCAGTCAATCAATCCATTAATCCACCAATCCATTAATCAATCTTTCAAGAGTAAATAAATGGCCATACAGAAAGTAGTTAATTTTTTTTCCAGTGATGCTCACTTGTCGATGATCATAGAAATTTTTATCTGCGGTGGTAACCTACCTGCATAATAAGGAATCGTTCCTGCTTGCGTTAAAAGTAGTACGGAAATCATCCCAGCAGCCAACCATCCCTTCCAGTTTTCCTGCATCGCAATCGACTTGACCGAGGATTAAGGGGTTTATTCTTGATACCTCAAAACTCAGCTTTCCGCAGTGATAAACTAACAGTTCAAGCAGCTTCACTATCTCACCTTTAAACGCGTTTAACAGCGGAACACCATCCACGCAACTAGTGACATGACCATTCAAACAGATAGATTGCTTTTCGTATTCAAAGCTGCCAAGAAAACAAGCGTAACAAACATCAAACAAAGGATTTAAATCAGTAAATGTTTTTAATTTTTGATAGTGACATGCTTTTCCAATAACATTTTCTTTTTTTTCTGATCAAGTTTTATTTTGCAGCTTCCAAATTCCATGACCATAAAGGAAATGACTTGTAGTGGTAAACACTTTGAAATTGATAATAAAAGAGAGGCCATTTTCGCTGAAGCTATAATCAAACCTCCAAACCTGCAATTCAAGCTGGCGTTGTTTTTCAAGTTTGAAATCAGAGTCCTCTGGCATTGCTGTCCTCCCTTCGTGAAAGTGGTCAGATTGCATTTCCCGATATCTTGGCCAACAGCGTGTCTAAGTAGCACTGTGGGGGAAACATTTTAGAGAACTCAGTTAAATTGGGGGGACTTAGCAGAGATCAGGGCCGAAAAAAGTACAATTCAGCAAAAGAGAAACGCGCTGGACACATCAAAAGAAAAAAAAGACTACGAAGGTCATGGCTTGGTAATAGACCTCGCTCACCGTATGATCTCGGTGGCTCTGTGACTCAAAGGAATTCCGAAGGTCTGAAGTTCGATTCCTCATGAAAACACAGAAAATTTTTTCTTTGTTCCACGCTCGTAAAAAAATATTGCTCTATTTCTCCAAAAACATTTTTGATCGTGATGCTGACTAGCTAAAAAGGAGAAAGCAACCTCGTGAGCGTGAGCGTGCTTTAAGTTGCAGTTTATCACACTTTGAAATAAATTCGCACATTCCAATCGTGTCAAATAATTCTGGGATAAAGGTGTTTTGCTTTGCCTTTCCCTGCTTTTGATGGTTTGTCTAACCGTTTTGCTTCAGCATGGTTATGTTTTTCTCGGTATTGTTTTTGATGTTGTTTTTGTATTTGTTTTTTGTTTTGTTTTTTTTTTCGTGTGTTGCTGTTGCCTTTACTTTTTTTCTCTTACTTCTCTCTTTGTGCCTCTGTTTTTATTCGGTTCTTTTGGTCGCCAGTGTGTTTGTTAGTTTTTGTTACTCTCGCTTTTGGATTGGTCGTTGTGAAATGTTTCCACGCAAAAATTGATTTCCTAGATTTATCATGAATTTAATTGTGTATTAAGTGAGTTGTAATTTCGTTATCGTTAAAGTACAGTCAACGTTTTAATTAGTATAGTAGCATGTAATTGGGAGCGGCATAGGTAATCAAATGAGTTCTGCGAGCAGTGATGTATGAAATTAGGCATTTGCAGGGCGTTTAAGCGCGTAGGAACTTAGCAGCATGATTGTCGAAAAAAAACCATGTTTAAAAGGAAATTAGTGCCCAAGAATCGTTGTAAAATGTGAGTGAATCTTGATATCCCACACGGAATTACGTATCTGGGTGTGGATTTCCTCAGCTAATAAATGTAACATTTTTGTAACCCTAGGATAAGATTGTAATAAAGTTGATAGATCGCAGAACGGAACGTGCAATGCTGAATTGTCGTCAATAAAGCCTGGATCAAAAGAAAGTATACAGTCCAAGATTACCGAACCAGCGCATGCGGAATTCTCAGCAACACAAGTGGGAAATTCTGCGAAACTGGTTTAGAATTCCGCGCGTTCGAAAAGTTCTCTGACAGAAAACAACGTGCTTATGAAATTTCATAAATGTGGTTTTCAGTCAATTATTCGTAAGCTAATCCTTATTCGCTCCATTTGCTTTAGTCTCCTTGTTATGAACTGTTAAAATAACCCAGTCATGCATATTTGTGTAGGCAATATAACTCATTGAAAACAATGCAGCGAAGAAGAAAGAGCAGTCGAATATGAAAATATGAATAGGTTAACTTCAATTAAGCAGGGCATGCGTCAATTTAATATTAGGTAAAATTTCCGCACAGCCCCATACTATTGTTAAAAAATCTGTTTTCCCAATATCCATGTATTGTTTTTGTCGTTGTTTTCTCTCTCCAAAAACTGAATGCATAATGTGGTATGGGGCTGTGCAGAGACTTTACCTTTTTCGGTCATGTTATCCGACAAATGCAGTTGCTTCTTCTCACAATGGAAATCTTGTTGAAGAGAAACGACCGCTCCCTTGTTCTTTGTGGCATACAAGAACTAACAATCTGCGTTTGTACAAGGACCAAAAGTCAACGTCGTTCTAATTACCGATTTCGACAAAACTTTACATTTCTAAAGCGCAAACGAATTCGATATCCTCGATGACGACGCAATTTATTATACGTCTTCGACTGAGTCTGAAAACTTTCGATAGTAAAATTTCCGCAAAGCCCAATACTATTGTTAAACAGATCTGTTTTCCCGATAGCCGTGTATTGTTTTTGTCGTTTTTTGTATCCAAGAACTGAATGCATAATGTGGTATGGGCTGTGCGGATATTTAACCCTTTCACTCTCGCTTTGACCCTTGGAATGGACAAATGGCTGTAAGAGATCTGATCGAAAGGAATCTCGATGTTTATCATACTCACCTGCTACAAATATAATGTGGATGTACATAACACCTTTGCAGCGCATGATGTCATTCGATATACGACTTCAAGGGACGCAAACTATAAGAAGTAGAGATTTACTAAGACAGAGTAATCACTAACTGTGAAATAGAACTGACAGCACTCAATCTTCAAGTTTTGGTACGAATTATGCAAATATTGTATCCTTGCGGTAATTTAAAAAATGGAAATTTTTCATCACAATCGAGGGTAAACCAATGAGATCGAAGTCATCGTATATACAAACTTTTTTGACGAAGACGATCTTGGATAAGGGATGAAAATAAATCATAAAATTTGGACTATTGAGTGGGAATTATTTGACGACAATTTCAATTCTTTGCATTTTCACGACTAAGTTGCAAAGTGACCCATTATGTAATGTTAGCCTTGCATCATTGTTCTTTGGTTGAGTGAATCCATTGTTTAGCGGAGTGTTATTAAGTCAGCATGTGGTCTAGTAGCTTCAGGACATAACAAACTCCTCAGCTCATGGAAAGCACGACGATGTATTAACCGACCTTTCCTTTTAACAATCGAACAAAAACATGTACATGAAAATTAGCCGACTTGAGCCTGTACTCGCTCTTTCTGCGCCACAGAGCATGAAGATGTGTCAAGTTTGGAGCCGACCATATAAATTGCGTTTAATTACTTGAAAACACAGCTGTTCTTACCTAAAAAAAATAGCCAAAGGGGCTCTCAAGCCTTGAATATAAAGAGACGAAAGTGAACTCTTACGAGTGCTCATTCCCCCTCTGTTCTAAAACTATTTGCTTTTATCAATGTTCATCAGGATTATCGATATTGATTGCTTTTCCTGCATTTCAAATATGTAAAACGAGATGCTTACAAGTCCAGCATAAGTGATGCAGCACGACTCCACACTCCACAATGATCATGTCCCTGTTTTGCATTTTAAGCAGTTTTTCGCTTTACAATCGAATGAGCACTCATCATGGCGGCGATGGCATCTCTTAATGTAGTTACGATCAGTTCTCCAGTGATAAGTTCCTTCGCAAGGCTATGATCATATCCGAAAAAAGCGAGGTGGTCGTTTTACGACGTGATTTACGATGAAAGCAATGTTGTTGCTGCACAGGACTTGGGTTCTTACCGCAAGTTTGGCGAGTGAGTTTGTTAAACACTCCATCCACATACACTGAATATGAAGAGAAAATCAACGAAAAAATCCAAATCAATGAATGTCAATGAAGTATGAGGCCGAGCCTCTTTCTTCTTAGAGAGACTAATTGTCGTAGAGAAGAAGAGAAATATCATGAAAAGCATCGTGCAAGTTTTTTTACTCATTGAAGTCGCGTGTTTCTAACGTACTCAGCATTGCCAACCACAAATCGACCTAGCAAATATGACGAACTTTCTATTTAATGATCTTGCAGTTCTGCCAGCGTGAAAATGAATGACCTGTTCACTGGACTAGATTTCACACTCAAACGAGCTCTTATTTAAAGCGAGCACTAAAATCTTTTTATTTTGTCTTCCTTTTATCTAAATAAGAAATTATTTGAGTCATGCAACATATTTATTTTGCAGAATCGATTGTATAAATCGCATTGGCTGTAGCTTATCACGACTCAGTTTTCCCTGATGTGCTTGATAAGTTAGTTAATTCTGGGACAGGAAAACAGCATTCATAACAACAACAACAACATCAAAAACAATATTGTCTCCTTTCGAAATTACCGCCATGGGAAAAAGTCAGCTAATTCTGGATAATTAAAAATTGCCTAATGTTTGAGATGAAATTAGATCTAAACTTCCCTCCTCATTGGAGACTCCTACATCGTATAAAGTAAACTAATCTGTGTTTTTCTTGTATCCTTCCCTCGACAGCTCTTCATGGCTGCGTGGCTGATCCAAAGATTGGTGACTGCAACATGACCCATTTCATAACAGGAGGATTCAGTTGTCAGAGGAAAATGGTGTCTGATTTAAAACACAAACCAAATGCCAACTGCAGGTACTAGTCGATTTTCAACCTCACGAGAAACGTTCGTACTGCACTGGCTGATTTTCTATCAGGACATCGTGAACGGCTCTTATTATTTCCTAGTGGATGATTATTTCAAAGTTTCTGCAGTCTTTTGCAGAATAAAAGCTCCTTTTCTTGGTAATTCATTTTCTGTCCAAAGTCAGCGTAAGTTTTTTTATTTATTATTTTTTTATTTTTATGACAAGTAATATCACGCTGCTAAGCTCCGAGTCTCTCCGATAATAAGACACTAATTCGTATTAAGCTTTAAAGAAGCGACCTGAAGGTTAAATTCCATTATTCTGGAGAAGAAAATACAATGCAAAAACAAAAAGACAAAAAAAAACAAAACAATCATTATCATGCCAATATAAAAGGCTATTGCATTTTGAAATAAACAAAAACACCATTGGGCCAGTTTCAGAGTGCATTCTTACTCATAAAGTGTAGCGGTCTTAGTCTGGAATCTTACGTTAACCTTATTTTTCGATACCATTTAGACTTTCCGACTTATTTTGTTTCCTTCAATCTCTTTAGTGTTGAATATCAAGATCAGACCTCATGTCTGGTTGATCATTTGAAGTCTTGCTTGACTGGTCTTTTTGCTGGTTTTGTTCCCGCCGTCACATCTTTGATAAAATTACTGTTATACCATTGTGGGGATCTTAAAGTGGATCCGGCGTTGATAGATCAGTTCCTGCTTAATCAGATCAAGTGCAAGGGTTCAGTTTTCGCGCAAACTGTGGAGTGTTGGAATGATTTTCGGGAGAGGTTGAACAGAGACAAGACAGATCCGAAGCTCTGCAGGTATAAAACTCACTTTTACCAGCTGATCTTGAACTTGAATTGCGGAGTTCTTTCAAAACAGAGATTTATCGGTGATGGTCAGCTATCCCAGGCTTGAGATTTTAAATTATATATTACAACATGTATGTACTTCCCCTTAACACGGTCAGTTGAGAAAAACTGTTTTGTGCTAGTTCAGAATGTTTTTGTTTTTCTATTACTCAGTAATTCATCTCGGAATCCGATCTTTTTATTATCTTAAACATTGGATTGTGTCCGTCTTGGAAAATCTTGCCGCAGTCAAATATTATACAAAAAAAACAATAAAATAAAATAAACGTGTAGATGAGGAATAAAGCCTTTCACTTCCATAGAAGGCTTGCCACCCGATAAAATGAGTTGCCATTTGCTTCCATTTGTATCTTCACAGCGACTACGCTGTTGCAAAGGAATGCGTGACAAGAGAGGCAAAGACTGGTTGTGCAATCGGACAGTACGTTAATAGGGACTTGTTTAACCCTTTCTGCACATACAACACAGATCCACCGTTGAACAGTTCTGGTAAGATAGGCATGATTTGCTCCACTTGAACACCATGCTTTAACAGTCATCACAGTGAATACGTGGGTAGCGACTCATCATCATCACTTTCAGTTTTGGCCAGGAATCCACTGGTCAAAAAGCTGATCAACACGGTATAAGCAATATCAATGACTTGAGTTAATTTAAAACTTTATCTTTAGCTAATCGGGAAATTTTGCTCATTTTGTGGTCCATGTCCTTTCTATTTTTGTGTAATATTCGCATCAACTATGTGGTATTGCTTTATTAAACATTATTTTTTTACCATTTGCAGAACCATCAATCTATATTGGAAGTTGCACCACCCAGACGTTCGCTACGTCGGCATATTCATGTCAACGCAAGATGATTACAAACCTGGCGAAGAAAAATAGCCCGACTTGCCGGTAACCCACATACCTTAATAAAAAAAAAAGGGCAAAAATGATATGTTGTATTAATTTGTTCTGTTTCCGCTGTTCTATCTCAATAATGATAATAATAATGATAATAATAATAATAATAATGACAATAATAATAATAATGATAATAATAATAATAATGATGATAATAATAATAATAATGATAATAATAATAATTATAATAATAATAATTATTATTATAATAATAATCATCATCATAATATTATCAATAATAATAATTTAAAGAAAACACCGCCTTCAATCAGTTTTGCTACCTGGGGCAAACTAGGATGGTCACTTCAATAACCATTTCTTAGAAATGAGTTTTATAAAGGTGGCTCCCACTTGGGGGGAATATTTTGATAGCTTTTACAGTAATTGTAAAATGCAGTTTGTGTCATATATAGAAAAGTTCAGGACCGTTTAGAGAAGCTTTTTGGAATATTCTCCTCTCAAACTTGATTTCTCCTTTTTGTATACAGGCAGGAGTATAATCACCTAAAGCTTTGTTTGTCGGCGACTACGGATAGTTGTTTAACAAATACAGCGCTCTCTCCATTCAAAGACGAAGTTCAACGACTTGTACGAACACTTTTATATCACTGTGGAGATCTCAGAGGGAATGAGCTATCTATAAGCCCTTTCCTGTTGGAGGCATTGAACTGTAACAAGAGTATGTTTGAGACTTCCGTGGGATGTTAGGATCAGTTTCGTCTCCGATTGATCTTAAACAATGAAGACAGGCAACTTTGTGTGTAAGTAAAATTTCTCGTTCTGTATAACTTACTAATGAACAATGAATCTATCTCCCCGACTGTAATCGTTTTTATGAATGCTCTAATGTTACGTCAATCAGTCTTGCTGAAAGAGGAGGGAGTGGGGGTGGGGAGGAGAAGCGATGACGGAGTTGAATTATTTGGGAGAAGGATAAAGTCCACACAGATTATTCTTCTGACAGCGTTTCACTTTAATGACTTTCATTAACGTTTGATGACAGTAACTTTTGTTTTGATAGTATTTAGTTCAATTTCTACAGAGATTACGCTAGGTCTAAGCAATGTATCTCGATGGCTGTACAAAATGGTTGTGCCATTGGAGATCTCATGGAAGACGACCTTTACAACCCATTTTGCGTGGATGGCATCGATCCACTTGCCCTTCCATCTGCCTCAGGTGAGTTGGATTGGCTCAATGGGAAACTTTAAAATGCAAATTTTTTCCTCCGCAAGGGTCCTGCATTCCGAACACCACTATTCTATTATCAGCTTGTTGGCATTCATCAGCGTCACTACTATTGCCATCGTCATTATCATTACTATCATTTTTCATCATAAAAGTTGTCAAAAAATATCAAAAATAAAAATATTTATCATGGTCATCATGTAATTTAACATAATACTTGGCATTGATGTCTTGATTAATGCATGTTTTGCTTTCTTGCAGCTCTTATATCTGGACGGTTTACATTTGTGTGCGGAAACGATTTCTTTTACAGAAAGGGAATTGAATGTGAAGACCATTTCCTCGCAGCCATCTATTCCGCAGAAGGAGATACCAATTGTGGGTAAGCATTAAAAAGAAATAACTTCATAATTTTGATTTTAGATCATGTAATCGCGAGTCCCAGTTTGGTAGTTCAAATGTTTTTCTATCTACAAGGAATTAAAATGAAGTAAGTTTCTTTGCATTTTTCTGGAAATCAAAATCCCAGCCATAAAACTTTGAGCGTACAAAATATTTCTATAAATCACAACTTGAAATGTTTTGCGATTTTTTGGTGGTCTTGATTTTGGATAATCGAACCCGAGTTATTTTACAATTCCTTCGCCTTATTAGCTTTAAAGAAATAAATTACCTTTACTCGACTCGCACTGAAACATCCACTGGTGGGTGGTAGTATCTCTAAAAAATATATACGGACGTTTTCAAATATCTGTGTGAAGTGGTGTACCTAGCAAGATGTACTTGACTCTATTGTCATTATATAATGTTTATCATTTCAGAGGTCAATCTGAGTCATTCTTGCGCTGTTTAAAAGAGAATTTTGAAGCTTGCATCGGACCATCTCCGAATTCCATTCTATTGGAATCACTTAGCATCGTAGTTCTCCAAAGCTTACAAGGAACACAACTACTTTGTGACTCGTCTGTGTATCAAATTGCTTGGGATGATCTTCCACCTCTTCTACGAAAAGTAGCAACTTGTGACAATGATTATTCAGCTGTTGTCGCTGATTGTGGTAGAACGTTCCGTTCCAAGTTTATTCCCGTTCCCTCGCCCCTGTGTGAAGAATTCGAGAATGGAAAATCTTGCATCGATGAGGCAAGGCAAACACATTGCTCCTTTGATGTTCAAACCCTGCGAACTCTCAAGGGTAATATAAATCCATTCTGTGACAACAGAACTCGACCTTTATTTAGAGACGTCGGCAGTTGTCAAAGTATAAACCAGAAACTGGCTTTTGCCGTGCTTATTTTTAGTGTCATGAGCTGTGTTTCTTGCAGGTAGCTCTCCACATATACAGATAGCTCATATATGTTAGACCTGCAATAATCATTGACATCTGGTCTACCTTTTGGTGATGTAAATAGAGATGCATTCTTTTTGTATAGATATCGCTACCGTAAATACTGAGAGAAACAACTTTAAATAAAGAAGGAGCTCGAGGGATGATCATTTTCAGTTTTTTAAACAAATCTCATCTCAACTGCATCATTTCTTCTCAACTGCGTATGAATTTTGTTCATCTTCTGGTAAATAACAGGTCCTTCTTACCTTATAATCCCTGCGGTAAATGAATGAATTTAAAGAACTGTAGATAAATTCACGCCCGTTTTAGACCAGGTAACCGTTTTGAACTTCTACTTTTCTAAATCAGAGCCAAGCTAAGTTAACCACTAACTGCATCTATTACCTCAGCAGTCTTCTGGCCTTTAATTTACATTGGGAAAACAAATGTTGAAGGAATCAAGATTGTTGCCCTGGGCATTTACTCGAAATATATTGATTCACAAAGCGATGAGATTTAAGACTCCTGAGGAAGATTTAGCAGAAAAATGCCCTGGTAATGTCGTTCCATTCATATCATATCGCAGAAAAGTACGTTATGTATGACAGCGGCAAGTGATTTACAAACTCTCAATGTCCTAGTTCAGGTTTTTGCCACCAAATATGACTTCGCAGTAAGCAACAATAAACGTCATCGTCACAACATTGCACAACGTAAACTGTTGCGGTAAACTTAGCGAAAAATGCTTTCTTTGAATACGATTAGGAGTTCTATCACGGTCTTATAGCGAATTTCGGCTATTAAATGACTGTGCACTGTCTTCGCTTGTTTTCGGTCAGTTCATGGTTAAGTTAATTACTACAAATCAAAGTCCTTGTGTGATATCGTAAACGGAAGGGGTCTAGATCGAGATTTGCTCCTAAAATAGAAATAAGCATGCCAAATTTTACAAAACTTTATACATGCCCGGGGAGTTGTTACGCTGTTTATTAAAAGATGAAAGCCAGCCAACTGTGTTTTAACCAATGAATCTTATTTGTTAATCCCCCCCCTACATGGAGTAACCATACCAATGTATTATTTCATACTTTATTTAATTGATGATTTTAAAACATTCCATTTAGGGAGTGATCTAGAAAATACCCCATTTCGAAGAAGTTTCGGTGAAGAAACTGTTAAAGGCAGAGTCAATGCTTTTAAGTTGGCGATAGACAGATAAAATTGTGTTTGAAACTTCCAAAATCAAGCAAGTATGCAAACTTTAACATTTCTTTATGGAGCGAAGGTGAGTTTTCTGTTTTCAAAGTGCGCGAATTGAAGTTTCGCCGGATTAAATAAAGAAAAATATGAAATAAGCTTTCGTTGGACTTTTCAAACTTTTATTTCATATTCAGCTACTCGTCAGATTAAGTTGTGCGTCAGGTAAATAACCACAATGACCTTCGGTATTTCATTTTTAGGAAGTGGCTCTTTTCATTTCCCTCAGATCAATGATAGTGATCATGAATGCTGCCATCAATAACGCAGGTTTGTCTACGATTTCTTGTAAATGCACTATATCCATGAAACATACTTATCTCTTTTTTCCTCCATGTTTTTGTTATTAATGTTGAAACTTATATTAAATCCGTAGAATAATCTTTACAGAAAGTACTATGTTAACCTTGGCTGTTTGTATTGGTATCTGGGGCTTCACTTCCACTTAGTGTTTGTTTAGTTTTCATACGCACCTTGTCTTAATTTGCATAGGATTACTTCAATTTTCCATGATCATTATTAAAACGACGAAAAGTTCGGCACTAATATTCGCACCTCCTTTACGGACCAAATTTATTTTCGAAAAGTTTCCAAATTTTCAGTGAGTTCTCTTTTGATCGTCATATCTCCAAAATTATTTCACATGTTTTGATAATTCTTGTACTGGTTTACTTGTAATTAAATTTTAATTCTAAAAAACAAACATGTGATTTCAAAGAACGTCATTATGATGTCATAAGACTGGTTAATATTTAACCAGAAACAAAACCTTGACTAATTCTCCTATTTTGCCATAAAAATAAATGAAAAGTGATAAGCTTGAAAAATTGATTTTATGGCCAATTCCTTTCTACAGCTCCTGACTATTCATTTGATACCAAATACACTAAGAATATACATATATAGAGAAATAAAACTTGCACTTTTTCCGAACAGGGTCATCGTCTAAAAAAATCTGAAAAAAGAGGTAAAGCAATACAAGAGCTGAAATTTTTTTCTGTCATGTGTTTTTTAATCTATACTTTCAATTAACATTAAAATGATCAAATGCACAAAATCTCACTGATTGGAAGTATCCCTGTCCTTTTGTTAATTTTGCTGGTGATAAATTTGAAAGCATGGGGCAGCAAATAATCCCACATCACAATCAGGACAATAAAAATTAGTTTTCCTCTTTGTTATGTTGGTTGTGCATACTATGCACCTCCTTTCAAATCTCTTCCCACTTTCGTTGCAAGGAAGATAAGAAGGAAGATATCGTTCCACAAATCTGGCCTGAGGCTATTCAAGAGATGCTCTACCCCTCTTCTGACGAGCTGAAAAACTGCCAATCAGATCTTTCACCGAATTTAATCGAAAGCTATTTAGTTCTTTCTTTCCATGGTTTGGCAATTCATAATGGAGAAGAAGGCTATTTTAGATAGCCCTGTCTGTGAGGTCAAATGACAGCCTCGTCCACCACATCTTCTAGAGATAGAAAGTTGTTAATATGACTTCATCTGATCATTTTTGCTGACCCGACCAATATACTTGTTGTACATAAATACTATGAGTGGGTATGTCACTGCCTGCAAGTTTCCATCCTTAGCCCTCCTTTGTACTTCTGAGAGATAAGCATGAGGAGTATGTAGAATGGAGCCTTTCATTCTTCACAACACACTAACCCGAGGCAAATTCTTTATTGTGTTCTTGTGGAATCGTACACAGGGAAATTCCTTTCTGTTCTGTCAGACGGCTCCACATCAGAGTGCTTTTTAACTGTACAGGTTTTCCATAAGTTTTCAAGAAGTAAAGAAATTGTAAAAAAAGACAATACCATTTACTCGTCATGTGTTCCTAAAGATTCCACTCAACAGTGTAGCCCAAGCCATGCTAAACTCTACCAGGCTGTTTACCTGTATAAACATGAAAGTCACACAAATATCGATTTATGCTGTCTACTCGACACCATAACTTGATGCCTCTTTTGATAAGCTTCAATGACAGGTATTGCTTCAAAGAAGTTGTCCTTTTCTACTTCATCATAGCCTTATCAACAGCTTGTTGTCGATGAGGTTTCTATTACACCTTGAAATTTGTTTTCAAGTCGTTAAGAAAAGGTCAAATTTTATAAGGTTTGTTAAAGTTTCCTGACCCAGCAGCTGGCATTTTTGAGTTTTCGTCGACATGCATGTTGTAAAGCAAATCAAGAAATCTTGTTCGGGTCATTAGCTTTTTGAATGCAGGCATGCCAAGAATCCAATCTTCACTCCTCAAATCTTTCAATGAAGGTAGAGAGTGGAAATTCATTGCAATAAAAGGCCCTAAGAATACTTTTACTCCTGTCAAATCAACCCGTCTTCAAAGTGATGAGCCTTTCCCAGACTCTTCCAGCTTTTGTTTCACATATTATTTTGTTTGTTTCACGAATGATTTTGTTTAGCATCGTAATGCATTAGGACAGCGGTAGTTCGCAAATGTATTCGGGAACTTAAAGTATGTGCGAACTTAAGCGTATGCCTTTTGGCGTGCACTTGCTTCACCACAATACAAGCATCCTGTTATCCACTAGCAAGGAGAAAATTCTTTTGCTGTAGCCTTAGTAGGGCCGACATGACTTCTCGAAATTCAGGAATATCGAACTAACTCCTCTCATCACTCCACTCAAACGTGCCAGAAGGCCACGCTCTCTCCCTTCTTCCGCAGAATCTCCGTTGTTTTCATCAGAGTCATCGTCTTCATCTTCACTGTTGTATTCAGGAAACCGTGGCAAATCATCTTCATCCTCTTCCTTTGGAATTGAATCTAAGGACTCTGCCGCGTCAGAAAGATCGTCTTCGAAGTCTTCGATGTCCGATCTGGCTCCGTCACAAGGAATATCAAAGATTCCCTCGAAATGGTCGATCAAATTTTGAGTAGCTTACACTATTCTCCTTCATGACATGTTGTAAAAATGTCACTGAAGATCAAAACCCAGCAAATATTTGTAATATTTGGTAATAATGAAAGAATCACGAAAATGCTCGCAAATGAAAGCTACAGGCGTTGTAAACAAAAAATAACCGTAGAGGCCTGGTAACATTTATTTAGGATAGCCGCTGAGATAAAAACTGCAGTCACGTAAGATATACGATATATCGGACATTGGTCAACAAAGGGTTAAAAACTTGGCGGTTTGAGGAAGGTAGAGAAAACTCGGAAAAAATAAAATGATGATGACAAACAAAGACCAAATTCTCAGCGAAGGATTTTAATAATAATAGTAATCATTATGGTAATAAAAATGATAATAGCACCAGTGATAGTGATAGTAATAATGATACCAATGTTGATAACAATGACAATGTCGATTTTGATAATGACGATAAAATCAAAACGACTACTACCAGAGATAATAAAAATGATAATAATATCAAGAACAACTATAACAGAAACGACGGCATTAGCGTAAATATTATTTCCAAATTGACTAAGGCCAGGCTTAAAATTGGCAAACTTTCTCACTCCATACCTGCGCAGGACTCTTTTTGCATTAGTGAAAATGGCTCAACAAGTCCTCGAGATCTCTAAAGCTGAGTTATTCAGGTATACACATATAAGACGGCTAAATCGGAACAGATCTAATTTGTATTTTGTTTATTTTCTTTCTCTGGAGACATATTCTGAAATTGTCTTTTTTAAAAGAAGGTTTAGTTGAACTGGGTCATTTTAAATTACTTTTCCTCAGATTCTGATGATGTCCCAGATGAATGTACATCGTACAACGTTTTCAATGAGTCGGGCAGATATTGGAGCAGTACTGGACATTCTGTGATATGCGATGATAATCTTGCCAGTGATCATGACGGTTGGTACCGCTTCGAGGGTGCTGCTGGAATAATGATGGCTACTCATTGTATTCCAATACAAAGCTGCAATAGCCACATGGCGGGTTGGATTGGTGGTGGCGATCACCCCTCCTCAGCTTACCAGAAGGTGACGAGAACAGCGTATATGCATTACGGCTCAAGTTGTGAACATGTGGCTTACCCCGGGACGGAAATACGTAACTGTAGTGGATTCTACGTTTACAAACTGCAATCAGTTAACGGCTGTTACCAGCGGTATTGTGGTGTTAATGGTAAGTGTCACATCGAGAACATCAGGTTTTTTTTTAAAAGAGCTGCACTGCATTGAGCAGCTTTTCTGTAAATATTGTTCACCAGCCTTGTCTCATTGCTGGAGGTCGCCTGTGGGGTAGATCGCTACTTTCTCGGCCACCCCGTTTTCAATGGTGTTACATACTTTGGAGGAAAAATAATGAACAAAGTTCGAGAAAGAAAAATGGTTCGATGGGAAATTAAAAGTCATCTAATTAAAAAGGTCACATCGACGCAAGAGGTACGGACCCAAAGATCCAGTGATATGGTAGATTTTTCTTTATAAAGAATTATAAAATGTTCCACTTTATGCATTTTCAATTGGTTCTTGCGCAAATTGATGAATAAGTGCGAAGCATAAACAACCTTAGTGTCCCAAGCTTTTTTATAGAATTTCTTCCAATAATATTAACATAGGACTATCAATATTAAAAGAAAATCTAGACATATTTTGTTGTGGTAAGAGTTGAAAAAACCTTGATCAATATTGATTTGGTATGAAAAAATGAAGCACTTTTAATGTTGGTGGGTACACGTGAGCGCTGTAGTATCTGGTTTACTCATCATTAGTTGGGCATTAAGCCATTAAGTCATTTCTTAGTCAGAATGATTTCGTCTTCAACAGATGAGAACGATGCATGTCATGCCAATCCTGGCTCAACCGCATGTACCTGTCCATCTGGCTATTCAGGCACTCCTTGTCAAGGTATGTGTGTAAAATTAATTGATGGTAATCACTTACACTCCTTCTTAGAACCTTAGTGTAGAGCCTTATCGTTCAGAAAAAAATAGAAAAGGTGTTTTTCTCCCTCTCATTTGCTAGTTTGTTTTTTGTTTTCGTGCTCAGTGCAAATTTGAGTAAATCTTCTCATTTTAGATTTTTAAGTCAATCCTAGTGAAACGAGAAAGTTTGATCTTTAATGACGATAAAGGACAAGAGGCAATGGCCATTGGGATTGATTTCTTCCACGAATAAGGTTGTGTTCGATACCGATTATATCCCTATTTTTTCCAACCTGTGGATTATATGAGTTAAAAAGATTATTGAATTCCCGCCGTTAAGAATTCACATAATTTCCCCACCAGTTTTTTTAACTATTCACTTTGGCCAGGTCATGGTAAGGACAAAATTTTAATTGGTTGGTTGTATTTTCCTTGTCATTAGATACCAACGAATGTACCTCAGGAGGCCATAATTGTCACTCACAAGCCATATGTTCCAATACTCCTGGCACATTTACATGCTCTTGTAAAGCTGGTTTTACCGGCGACGGTGTATCTTGTAGCGGTTAGTGTTTGGACATCTCTTACATCTTTTAAGGTTCTTTAGAGAATCAAGCTTAAAATGGTAGTGAGGTCTCCCCACATGCATATTCATCAACAATTCATATTTGGACAGGAAATAAGTTAAAATTGAAAGCTTGAAAAAAGTGATGGCAATCACTGGTGTTACAGCCACACATGTCGAGAAATCCAAGAATTTGGGTAGATTAAGCTGATTAAATGAACGGTGCAAGATGTTGAAAAAAAGGAAACTAGGAGATATCGTGAAAAAAAATGACGAGGGGAAAGAAGAGATTCTATATATTATCGGCTTCTGCTGTGGTGTTATCTTTCAGAGGATTGTGGTATGTCCGAAGGTGAAAATGAACTTCTCTCATATGGGAGATCAGGGATTGATTGCCTGTAGCCAAAAGCGAGTTCTTCGGCCGGTAGATGGGAAAGATTGTTCGAAAATTGTTAATAATAGTCAACCAAAACGAACGGGTAGAACTTAAAAACCCCACTTATAGCAGGACTACATTAAGATTGGTTGTTTGCTTATTTGCTGAATCACTCAGAGCTGTCAATTCGTGCGTAAATAACAACTGATAGCTAATAAATGGTCCACTTATGGTTGAGAGTGAAAAAATAGTTTTGGGGCACGTTATTATTCCACTCTATTAATCAAATTTCTTCTTTTAATGCAGAGTGAGTGGTAGGCTGTAAACTGTTTATTAAAGACATCATCATTCCATCGAGTAGATATTGATAAGAGAGGTATTAGCAATATAAACTTACATAACCCTTGTTCTCATTATCTAAGATATCGACGAATGCACTAATGGTGCCCATGACTGTCACCAAGATGCTGATTGTGAAAACACAGAGGGTGTATTTACTTGTAGTTGTAAACATGGATTCGCAGGAGATGGACGTCAATGCACAGGTGATAAATTCATAACTTTTATTCTCTCTCCCAATATAGGGCACTTGCATATCTTTTGATCTTTAATGACTGAAAGGGAAAAAAAAAACCAAATCAGCAATTTCTCCAGTTGGAGGCCGTTGGCAACAGTATATTTTGCAGTTACTTAAAGGTTTTGAAAACGTTAAAAGGTCGATAGATAACCTCTTAGTAGCAAATCTTGATCCTAGATCTCAAAAATCTCTGAAAATGTTGATTCTTTCCTTCGATTGCCACACAGAAAGTCAGAGTTACACAAGTGTTATAGTTTGTGTGCACGGGCTGATTATATCTCCTTGGCGGTAGATGTTGATGAATGCACAGATGCCTCGCATAACTGTCATGCGAAAGCGGATTGTTCTAACACTCAAGGCTCTTTCGGCTGTGCTTGCATTCAAGGATATTCAGGAAATGGTGTTACATGTACAGGTATGATAGCATAAGAAAATTATTCTTTAACTATTACGGTCCGCCATTTATGCGCAACTAGTTTATTTGCCTGTAACGCGGTATATTGACTTTTTCCCTCAATTAATCTGAACCTTAAGCAGACTACACTGGCGACGTCAACAAGGAAATGGGAAACAATCAAATTAATTGGGTGGAACAATGGTTCACCTCGTGCTTTTACAACTTTGTAAACTTGTTAGCCGTTCTTTGAAAGACAACACCGTGAAATCAACCAAATTTTCGAAGGGAAACCCCCGACCAAAAGTTATCTAAGTTTCCACTTGAGAATCAATGTTGCTCTTACTTGTTTTGGTGAAGTTAAACAGTGCCGCCTTAGGAGACACATAATTCTAACAAAGCATATACATTTATTTTTCAATCGTCTTACTCGGTATTGCTGTCCAGATTGCTTAAGATATCCATTGATTAAGGGGATACATGTGCCTACTGATCGCTCTATGTGTCCCGCTTTCCTCTCTCCAACCCGGAAACATGAAAATCACTGGAATATGTCTCTTTATAACTTCAGATATCGATGAATGCACCAGCAGCATTGATGACTGCCACAAAGACGCAGAATGTTCCAACACCGATGGTGCGTTTACTTGTAGTTGCAAAGGAGGACTTTCAGGAGATGGTCGACAGTGCGCAGGTGCGGTATCCTCGTATTTTCTTTCCATTTTCATCATCTTTTCTTTTCGTATTTTTCTTTTTTTAATCACTATCGTAGTAAACATTGTAGCAACAATATCATCGTTATAGTCTCGCTACGCACTAGACAATGCACAGGTGTGAAATCCTTAGATTTTATATCCATTTTTGTACTTGTTTTTATTACACTTTTCCTTTTTATAATTTTCGTTTTAAGACACTGTAGCAGCATTATCATCGCGTAAATTTCGCCCAGCCCCAACTGATATTAAATACCTGGATATCACCCCGATTTACATTGTATTTGGCGTATAGAGGGGAAAAAATCAGCAAAAACGAAATAAAACAAAACAGGACCACATTTTATTTGATAGGTATATTTAATTATACTTTATCCATGTTAACTAAAAATTCCCAAATAACCAAATGTACTAAGCAGGCATTGCAGGTACCGTTTCTCTTTTGAATGTCTAATTTTGTGTAACGAGGTAATGCTGTGTCTGATTGCTTCAGATATTGATGAATGCACAGATGCAACTCACAACTGCCATTCAAATGCGGATTGTTCTAACACTTATGGCGGGTTCAACTGTACTTGTTTTCAAGGATATTCAGGAGATGGTGTTACATGTACTGGTATGAAAGTTGTTATAAATATTCTCAATCTACAGCCGTACAGCCATACACAGTGTGCCTTAATACTTTTTATCGAGATCTCTGGATACTGAAAGTCTTTGCGGTCTAGAAGCCGCAGTTAATGTCTACAATTACCGAATGATCACCAGAACAAGCGGAATAGTAAGCTATATGAAAGAAACAACATACATACAAACAAACAAACAAACAAAATACGATGAGCGAAGGAAAACAAACATAAAAAAAAATTTACCGTTTCCATCGGCATAATTTATAACCAAGTTTTCCTTCTACCTTGCTCACGATACTGTATGGTTTGTTGTTATGAATTAGAACTTTGAACTAAACGATACAATCTCACAGATATTGATGAGTGTGCCACAGCAACTCACAACTGTCATGGTGTTGCTCACTGTTACAATAATGATGGATCATTCACCTGTGAGTGTAGGACTGATTACCAAGGAGACGGTATTTCTTGTGAGCCCTTTGGTAAGTGACCTAGTTCTTCGTTTGATCACCATAAACTACAATTGATAATAACCCCCCACAAAAACTTATGATATATATAATATATACTTTAGTTCATGCTACACAGTTTATCTACTTTTCTCCTGATTGATTCATAAGAATACGTTTAACCCGTCCATCGGATCTTGTTTTACAGGAGATTTCTCTGTAACAATTAAAAACATATCCAAGGATAAATATTTGGCAACTACTGTCAAACGGTCTGAAAAAAGTATCCATCAGGCAATCATCGAAGATCTTCCAGATAAACCTGTGTTGGAAAGTGTCATGGAATGGCGTTTAATTAGTGAACAGGAGCTGGCAGCTTCTGAATCACCAGTGGGAACTTTAGTCACTCAAGGAACTGCACAGTGGACCATAAATAGGCGATCCGTACCTTCTGGAAACTATCAAGTAAAATTTACTGCGTCTATTAAATTCGGTGATTCAGTATCCTCAGAAACTCTCAAGGCTTTTGATTATGGCTTTATCAAAGTTATTTCAGCTCCTTTACGAGCCATAATCGATGGAGGAAGTAGCGTTCTTTGGGGCTCTAAAGACACTGTTACAGTGGATGGATCCCTTAGCTATGATGGAGATATTGGTCCTGGAAACTCTAGTGGGCTGAAATCTACCTGGTCCTGTTATCGTCTTGGAGATAATACTTCCTTCAGCGACAATTGCTTTGGTTCTTTCAAGGGAGACGTAACTCTAACATCCATAGGCATTATCCCTGGTGGGCTTGATATTGGAAAAAAATTCGTTCTCAGACTAACAGTGTCCAAGGATGATCGAAGTCATTTTGCCGAAATTATTTTTGAGATAGCAACTGGTGTGATACCTCAAATTAGCTTAAGGTGCTTTAAAATGATTGTTTTATTCAATTCTTCCTCTCTTACAGTCATCCTCTATACACAATCATTCTGTTTTGTTGAAACATTACAAAGTAGTGATTGCAGTGGCTTTGTTCTACCTTCAACCAATCACACGCAAAACTGAGGCTTTTCTAGACTTGGCCTCAAGCAATGTTGAGTGCGTCAGGAATGTGACCCGTCTTTCATATCGTTGTTGTTGTTATTATTGTTGTCTTTTCCTCAGATTAATGCAAAATGAATTATAAAAATCGATCTATTTTAATTCTCTTATTTTCATGCAGGTGTTTTGTAGATTGTGGTAAAATAGTCTCTGCTTCGAATAAGTTTCGAGTAACATCAGAGTGTCTCAATTCCCCCTGTATTGGTTCAGAGTATCTATGGCAATTAATGAGATTCAATGATGATTCAAATCAACTGGAACTCATAAATATTCTACCCAATATGACATCGACTGCTATAAATGCAACCAACATGATTATCAAAAAGAATTCCTTGCAGTCAAGCTCGAAATACACTCTGAACTTAACTGTGATACCCCCCGGTGGAACAGCTGGATTTGCAGTGCTCGAGTTTGAGACAGCTGGGCAGCCCCACAGTGGCTACTGCGTGCCATCAGCCGTTGTAGGTTTCTCTTTGGAAACAAAATTTTCGTTTGAATGCTTTGAATGGCAAGATAAAAGTACACCACTATCTTACGAATTTCGTGTTGGGGACGAGCCAATATCCTATGGCACCTCTGCAAAATCTGTTTCGACAGTCTTGCCCTCTGGATTACCGGAAAACGATTATCAGCTTTCAATCAACATTATTATCAAGAATGCTGTTGGTGTGGCCCTTGTGGAGAAGCTCTCTGTGAAGGTAATGATAAAAACTGTATGCCTCTGACTGTTTCTCTAAAAGGAATATGGAATCTATCCAGTGTCACATGAGCACAACTATGATTGATGCGTAGAGTTGAATAGCGTACAAAGTCCTGAGGGATTGTTGTACCCTCCGCACCCAAGTATTAAGAAAACACAGACGTAGTCGGCTAAAACGGGAAAAGTTTCACCACTCCGAAATTAAAGAAGGAAAAGAAGAATCGAAGCAAAACAATCAAGAAACGAGTAGTTTGCTGATTTAATAATTTTAGTGACCACTTTTGTTTCAAGTACAAGTGAATTTGAGCAAGATGAGATTGCTTTAGTAGTCGAAAGGCGCAAAATACTTTTATAAAGAGTAAACTTTCGTCCGCCACCTATTAAAGCTTTCGAACATTTGTTCTGTTTTCCACAAGGTGGTGCCATCGTCCCAACTCGATCCTTGCCGTTCATCGGTAGAAGAAGTGTCTAACAAATTGAAAGGTTTCGTCATTGGGGACGACAGCGACTTGGATAAATTTCTAAAGAAGGGTGAAATTAGTCAAGCCTCTCAACTTGCTATCACTGTTCTCAAATCAGCCAGCGAAGAAACGGAGTGTGGGCAGACGCTCAGTAAAGATACCAAAACACTAGTGGGTCCACTTACTGTAATGTTTTTTTTTTATAAGCAGTGGAGAGCTGTGTGTTTGTTTGTTTGTTTGTTTGTTTGCTTGATCATTTGTTTGCTTCTTACGCCATCCACAAGAGATTATCTCATACATGTATGTAAAAATTCGTTGTTGTATACCTGATATTCATCTGAGGTAACAATTTCAAAATTTTTTACTCCTTGTAAGCTTTTTTTAGCTCCCAAAAACCTTAGATATTTCATTTACTGGCGTAGATTTCAAGTACATTAGTGGAAAAGTTCACCTCCATAAAGCCGGAGGACCTTCAGATGTCCCGAACTGTTATGGGTGTAGTCAAACTAGCAGGTGGTAACCAAGACGCTCAATCTTGCAATGACTGTGGAAATTCTGCGGTAAGAATCTAGCCTTCTCTTCTCTTACGCAAGAACAGCAAAGTATCACAAAATACATGTACATTGTTTTGATCGTAATCAAATGCCTTTCTTTAGAATGAAACTATGAAACTAACGGATGCCACAACAGAACTACTCAAGTCTGTCCTTGGTGACTTAGAGGAGCCATTTTCTGATGAACTGGAAGAATCGGCTGTCAGTATCACCACGTGTCTAAAAAACGTTCTAAAGTCTTCCCCTGAATCAAGCAAAGAAAGTGGAGATTTGAGAAAGAGCACTGAATCTGAGAAGGTATGACAAAATTTGATTCACGAAATTAAGTAAACGAGAGTAACTCATATTATGTTATCCTGTACATATCAAGAAGTTTCACTGAAACGACATCTTGTGTAATTTAACTGCTCCAATTGTTTGCACGGAGATGAGGGTGTTTCTATCAAGATGAAATTTTCTGACCAAATTAAAATGTGTGAGCACTAAAAATTAGCTACCACAGACAGTATCAAACAAATAACGCTTGCAAATTCCTATTCAAGAAATTGATTATCGCTCGGAAATTACATTTAGTAGAAAATTTTATCAGAAACTCTTTTTTTACCACAGGAGAGTGTGAAGCAAGCTGCTGAAAAACTGGACGCTATGAACGACGCATTTTTCGCACGCCTGGTTCCCTCTGAAAATCTTGTCCTAAAAACGCCTGGCTTGACATCGACCCTTAAGAAGGTATCTGCTGACGGTATAAAGGGTCTTAATATGGAAGATGGACCAACAAAATTTAGACTACCAGGAAACCTAGGGAATATGGCTGATGGAAACATCAATGCAAAGGTATGGAGTTTTAAAGCGTAGATATACAACAAACCTGGCATTTTCAAAATTGAATGTCATTAGCAACTATCTGTCAACGCTTTTGACGTTTAGCGTTGCATCAAAAGTTTGAACCTTTTATTCAAAATTACTCTCCTTACGTCACTTATTGCTGCGAAATTCTTTACTGCAGTATTGTAGAAAAGTCATACACACAAACTTCGAAATGTTTCTCCAAATATATTTTATTTTCAAAGAATACGTGCTGGGTATATCACAGCAGGACACTGATTCTCAAAGTGTGAAACTGTAGGCTTGATCAACTGAATTGGCCACCTCAGATAGTTTCTAAACCTGACTTTTCGAGCGTCAGCCCTTCGTAAGAGCGAATAGGCTCGTTAGTAAATTACGCCTTTTAGTTGAAAAAGTATATCCTCTGTGTTCTGTTTTTGCAGATGAAAAGTGCTGACTTTAATCCCTTCTCTTGGGACAATAGCAGCAAGAAAGTTCAGTCCAGTGTCATTAGCCTCGAGCTTCAAACGGAAAATGCAACAAAACTGAATGTTTCAAACCTCGATAATTACATTGAGATAGTTATACCTATTTCCACCTCACCTTCAAATACCAGCAACGGATCAGAGCATTATTTTCTAAAGCCAAACCAATTGACTATGAGGAGCTATTACGCCGACCTAGCAGATGTACCCGTTTCCATCAGCCTGGGTGTGGCGAAAGAGGAAACATTAGTTAAAATGTTTGTGAAATTTGGGTCAAGACCTACCGCAGAGGACTCTGACCTCAACTTTACGCTAAAGCTCACGTCAAAGTGCGGAAATGTGACAAAGAGCGCGGCCAACGAAACTTCGTGCATTCCAGAAGGGAGAGTTGTTACCATACTTCCTATCGAACCAAGTCACATTTATATAGGTTTATTATATGAAGAATCGAAAAATGTAAGCGAGCATTCCAGAGAGACACGGTCATGCTTTGGCCATAGTCGCCAGAGACGATCATGCGTTGGCGTCAAAGATCCACCTCCGAAAGGGATCCTTCAGACGATTGTACCTCAATATAACCCACAAACTGATCTCAACTATACGTTTACTATAACCCAATCAAGTTGTTTGTATTGGTCTGAAGATGAGGAAAAGTGGACATCCGATGGTTGCAAAGTAAGTTTCAATAAAATCATGATTTCAAAAAAATTCTTAGAAAACAGGATAACCAGCCACATTACCCTACAAGGTGAGCTAAATCCTTGAACGAAATCTATCGACATATACTGATGGCACGTGTTTTTTATATTTCCATGGCAGGTTGACGTGGGCTCTAACACCACTCATCTCAAATGCCTCTGCAACCATCTGACGTCTTTCGGCGGAAACTTCATTCAAGCTCCCAATCCCATTGACTTCGACAAAGTTTTCACGGAGTTTGCTCGACTTAGCGAGTCGGGCAACATTTCAGTGCTCGTGACAATTGCATGTGCGTTCCTTATTTACTTTGTAGCTCTTATATTTGCAAGGAGGGCTGACAAAAGAGATGAAAGCAAGGTATGAATTTAAGTATTGCATGTAATATTTACATACAAATCATCCCGCAGTAGTAATACAGTTAAGAGCTTACGATGAGAAATATGACCTTTTCCAATTTTTACTCTACACCAAAGTGTAGCTTTCTTCTTTATTGTCTCTTACATCCAAAGAAATGAAAGAATGTGTCTAGCAGTGTGAAATCAAATTAAAACAGTCCTTTTAAGTTAAGTAGGTGTTTTCGCTGGACATTTCAATTATTTAGCGGGGAAATAATCGAAAGTTCGGTCTCTTATCATTAGCTCAATGACGTTACTTTTTGTGTGGCACCTCTACCATATTAACAAGGTAAACTATGTTATGTTTACTTGTTTTCGCAGATTTTCTCACCGCTACAGATAAATCTTGTTGAAGAAGGAACATACTACTACGACATGGTTATCAGCACTGGCGTCTGGAAAGATTCAGCAACAACGGCAAACGTAACGATGAGCATTAAAGGAGACAACGATGAACATGATCTCATTACTCTTCAAAAACATGGTGATTTACAGGAAGTTTTTGGTCGAGGAAGTATAAACGGTTTTGTTCTGGTTACAAACGAGTCATTAGGAAATCTAAACGAATTAACTTTGGAACAAGATAATTCAGGCGAAAATCCATCTTGGTTTGTAGAAACAGTGGTAATCAGAGACAGACAAACAGAAGAACGCTGGGTGTTCCCCATAAATAGATGGCTTGCACTTGAAAAAGACGATGGGCAGATAGAAATTAGTGTAAAAAGCAAAGCAGCTACATCCTTTTCGGCGGAGGTGAGATCGCGCTTTGGGAGAAAGATAGCT
Source organism: Pocillopora damicornis (assembly GCF_964200805.1). Lineage (NCBI taxonomy): Eukaryota > Metazoa > Cnidaria > Anthozoa > Scleractinia > Pocilloporidae > Pocillopora > Pocillopora damicornis. The sequence goes on from NC_142676.1 coordinate 9,064,571, forward strand.
GACAGCCATTTGTGGATGTCAGTCTTCAGTAAAGCGTGCAGTAGTACATTCACGCGCGTGCAAAGAGCGTCGTGTTGTCTTTCAATTCTCTTCAGTGCAATAATAGCCAATGCCATGTTTTATAATATTGGCGGGGAGTCAGCGGGAGCAATACAAATTGGACCTTTCAAGTTTTCCTGGAGACAAATAGTCGTTGGAGTACAGAGTGCTATAATAGTTGCACCTGTAAACGTTCTGATTGTGTTTCTGTTTAAGTCTAGTAGAACAAAGGAGAAGAAAGAAGACAAATATAAAGATTCCTTTCAAGCACAACAACTCGTCGATGAAGTAAATGGTCAAGGCTGTATGCTACCACATTTCTGTGTATACATCGCTTGGTTTCTCTGCTTTGTCACCACTATGACAGCAGCAACATTTACGTTATTTTATAGTTTAATGTGGGGTAAGGAAGTCGCTGAGCAGTGGCTGGCCTCCATTCTTATTTCCAATGGACAAGACGTTTTTGTTATGCAACCAACAAAGGTCATGTTAGCAGTTATTTTAGTTTCCTTTCTTATGACTAGAAACAAACAGGATGATGTGGATGAGGGAGATGTAAAAGATGGTGAACTTCATGACGATAACGTGGATTTTTTAAGTGATAATCCTAAACAACGCTTTAAACAGAGCCTCATGGAGAAAATGCGCATACGAAGCAGAAAAGAGGCTCAGTTAGCAAGTAAAGCGAGGGAAATTGTCTTCCATTTATTATTTGTGTTTCTACTGTCTGTAGTCTGTTATGGCAACAAGAATGAGAATCGTTTCTTGATGACAACAGAGATGAAAAATATTTTCGCAAGCTTTGATCAGGTATGAACCACTATGTTTTTATATCTTTTAAAATTGAAAATCGATAACATTAAGGATAACGGTGATAGTGATAATAATGATAGAAATAACGATAACGATGATTAGTAATGGCAACTGAACTGAGTGGAGTCCAATTCGGTTTGTAATCAAGGAGTGATTTATTGCTTACCAGTATTAATACTGAGTGAAATGGGCGATATAAAAATTTTTTAGCAGAATTCAAACTATGACTAACTTTGAGAGAAAAATTCGGCATCTATGATTGCTTTTCAAAAAAAAAATGAACAAACAAACAGACAAGCAAACAATTTTTTTCTGACGAAATGCGCGACAATGGCATGCACATATGACGAGTGCTATCTAATTACACAGGCAAGGCGCGCACACTGGTAAAAAAAACTGTGCAATTAAAAGCATGGCACTTACATTGTCCTAATTAATACCCAGACCGGGATGATGAGAATCAATCACGTTCGATAATTCTGTTACAAATAGACTTGATTACAATGATCATGATGAGATTTATTTCATAATGAGTTAGAGTGGTGTAGTGAAGTAGGGAATGGTGTAGTCGCAGTGTATTTGGAACGGGTTTTTGTGGGACTTGATCAGACAAGGCTAATGAAGCCTGGTAATGATGATCTTAGTTCCCTCCTTCTACAGTTCTTATCATTCTCATTCATCTTTTTATTAGGCGAAACGAAGTAAAGGCGGCAGTACTAAATGCAGTGTAGAAGTTTGGTTATGTTAAGTTTCTGAATAACATATAAATCACTCCCTTTTACTTAACTTAACTTAACCCAATACAAGTCAATATTTAGTTCCTCAATCTAATTATGTGAACTTACTTTTGTGTTCCGTGTTAAGGTGACTGATTCGCGAAGACTGTCGAGATGGCTGGCAGAGAAGTTTCTACCAAACGTATACAACCAGGACTGGTATAATGGCCTCGAAGAACCAAATGATGTTTACATCGCCAATAAGATGTCCATACTGATTGGCATGCCTTGGATGCGACAGTTAAGAATTCTTAAAAGTACGTTTGATGATAATTACATTTGACTCAATTATAATACTATTTTAATACGATTAATTTTATTACGATTCGTTTCAAACTTCTGATTCCTTTTTTTCGTGTCCTGAAGGTCATTGTAAGTCACTTCCTGCAACTATACGAGACTGCTACTACGATTATTCTCCAGAGATAGAGGACACAACAGAGTTGAGTCTTCCAGGCTGGCGGCCACTTCCCTTTAATACATCCTGGCCAAAAGCACTTCGAATTTGTCCAAAACCCTGGCGTTACCAGACAGCTGAAACGCTGGACACTGATCCTGTAAAAGCCGTGTACAACACTTATGGAGGAGGTGGTTACGTAGCCGTCTTGGGATATGATGAGCAAACAGCACGTGGCGTTTTAGATGAAACCATTGGCCATGGATGGCTTGATCGAAGTACTCGATCAGTAATTGTGGAGCTTGCGACGTTCAATATCAATACAAATTTAATTAGCATTGCTACGTTTATCTACGAAATGATTGCAGCTGGTGCAGCCTACACAGTTATGAGAGTGGACACCCTTGAGTTGTACAGCACAGAGTCAGGGGCTCTCATGTTTTATCTCATTTGCCAATTTTTATTCTTGGCAATGGTGCTATTCTACCTCATCATGATGTTGTTTCACCTTTACCGACAACGGTTGGGTTTTTTCAAGTCTGTCTGGAATATGGTTGATTTCTTGATGATCATCTCTTCTACAACGTCCGTTGCGTGCTACATGATGAGATCAAAGAAAATCTTAAACAGCATCAATGCAATTCAAAAAAATCCTTTCGAAATAATTCATTTTCATTCTGCTTTAAATTGGGCCAGCTGGGAAAATGCTTCTATTGCTCTCGCGATTTTTATGGTTACAGTGAAGCTCCTAAATCTTATTCGTTTTAATCCTTACGTCATATATTTGTTTTCATCTTTCCGCCAGTCTGCAGGCTACCAACTGTCCTATTTTGTTTTCTTTGTCATAGTATTCAACGCGTTTGTTATATCAGGAATGCAGCTTTTCGGAGGAGTAGTTTATCATTACTCTAGTTATCTGCATGCTGTCATTTCGCAATTTGAATTTCTGTTGGGTAAAGCAGTCCCAATTGCTGATCTTCGCAAAGACAAACCTTTTATCGGTCCAACTTTTGTTTTTTTTTTCATGTTAATGATGACGATATTTCTTATGAATATGTTGGTATCTGTCCTGAACGAATCCTACACTGACGCTAAGGATAACGGAGAAGGAAGTTCAGAAGAGCTCGAAATGGCGCGCTTCATTGGGGAACGTTTCATGGACTTATTTCAAGAAGGAAAAAGGCGACCAGAATTTAAATTATTTTGTGACGAAACAACTTTTGTTAACATGTGTCGTTCCGAGGCAGAACCGTTCTGTTTAAATTCTCAAAGTCTTCTTCAGTGCACGGAGGAACGGTTGGGAAAACTAGATAAAAGAATAAGCGCAGTCATGAGACGGACAGAGAACATCGATGGTGATGAACTAGAGGAGGAGAAAGAGTTTCATTCCCTGCTCTTGTTATTGATTAATTCTCATTAGTATTAAGATACGTTCACCTTCATTTTGAGCCGATTTTAGAAAGAACTAACTTTGTGAGATCTCGATTCTACAAAGCTTCAATTCTTTAAGTTTGAAGTAGTGACAAAAGTTTTGTCAGTGGACAAGCACGATCATCTCCACAACAGGAACCTAGAACAAGTTCGAGTTTATTGATTCTTCATAATAGGGTGCTTTTGGTTCCCGAACAGTTCTGGCTTATCCGGCTCACAATCGCAACGTTACTTATGGAATTCCCAAATGATTTTTCAGATTAGATATAGGAAATCTGAAACTGAGTAAAGTAGGTCCATGCTCGACGAACACAAGGCGTATAAGTAACAGAACACACATAAAAAACGATCTCATCATGGCGCGCATCCCCTCCAAGACCCACTTCCTGTAAGATATGAAAATTCATGCAAAACTTTCGTAATCGCAAGAACTTCCTGACTATATTTTCACCAATGAAACCTAAGTTTTACCGCATTGTCTTTTGTTAAATATCATGACGTCTTTTGATATTGTGTCAGTAAGCTATGTATTCAATGTTGAGGTTTTTTTAATTTATTTTAACTAAGTGTTAAAGGAGTCGATTCAGTCGAAATAGTAATGAAAAAATAGCTGAATTAGGCAAGAGATGAAGGGAAATACATGCTTCTGATGGTAGACTTGCCCATTTATTTGTAGAATTAATTATCAGAAAAAGGTTTTGCCCTCATTAAGCCTAAAATCGACTATCGCCCTGGACCACGACCACCTAACACATTCTACGACAACTCGTAATGTTGACCGCAAAGGAGATTATAAGACTAATCAGCCAGAATTGGAGGTGAAGCAGGAAATTTAGACCCTAAACGTTTTTTCATTTGTTTTGCTTTGTTTTTCTGGTTTGCCTTTGACTTTAGATTATAACGAAGTACTTTTCTTTCTTTCCTTTTTTTCCTCTCTTTTTTTTTTGCTTCGTGGCATAAATGTTATCATATCAAGTAATTTAAGACTTAAATGTTAAAAGCTTATTGCAGAGGGGCAAGTTAAGAAATTAGCGCCTTCCTCTCAATAAGTTGGTACCATCGGTGAGTAAGAAGGTGGTCGATCTTCAAATTGAGAGTGCTCTTTCGAGATGTTTCCAATCTATATATCACGCGAGATACGCAGAAAATTTTTTGTTTCATCGGCCGATGTTGTCCTTTATTTTTTTTTCTCTAAGTACATAGTTAGTCATATAATAACTTATGTATCATTGAGTCCGATGATTTAAATGATTTTAAGATGATCATTTACTTTCAATTAATGTTACGTCATCAGTAATATGGTAACTAAATATTACGTAGTGATCGGTAGTATTGTAAATTAGGTAACTTAATTAGAGACACTGCGTAAGTGTTTTATCGTAGATTGTATTAGTCTTATATATTCCGCTTTATAAATAGTTTACAATGGTAATAGGATCGAGTGGAGTCGAAATCGGTCTGATTATTAAGTGATCATCATGAGTGATTAATTAAATCGAGCTATGAGTTCAAATGTGATTACAGATAGAATTGATCGATCTTATGAGTAGAATCGAACTGATGAGTTCGAGCATGATTCAGATAGAATCGGACGACACGAATTATCATAATTAATTATAAACGTTACAATTTTAGAAAAAAAAAACAATATATTTAGGCCAAACATCTCCAGTAGAGTTCATGTTTAAAGTTAAAAATCCCCCTTTTTTTTTTAGAACAAGTATTTGCTGCAATGGTTATTGAGTTCAATTCTGTGATTAGTAGATTTAGCTGAGAAGACTTAGCGTGATTGGCTGTTTCAACTATCCGATCACAGGTGTCCGATTACAGCCAACAGTCCGATTACATTGTCCGATTACAATTGTACAGAATGATTAGCGAACAATAAAGCAGCTAAAGCACCATTCACATTTGAGGAAATTGTAATGGTTAGGATTAGTTTTATAATTGGTATTTCCCATATGCTAAAACCTCAAACACATTATTTGTTCAGGTAGGATGAGGTCTTGCCTGTTGGTTTATTTCACTCTGAAGATCGTTTAATGAGTAAACAGGTGCATTCATTGGGCACACTGTACTACATGATCCAGATTACCTTACGGAAAGGAAAACAAAAAGTTTTACCTTGACTAATTTGCACCCCTAAAAGAAAACTAAAATTGAAGGCATTGGAAGTTAATTTATCTAATAATCTGTCAAATGTTTGAATATTAACATTTAATTTGAGCCCTGTCAACGTGATCCTTGTACCAGCTAACTTTTTCTCTGCCATGTTTTCAATGTTCTTTCATAAAGGCATATTGATAAAAGGTGTCTGAAAAAAGGCACAGAAGGAGGAGAACAAGAGTAGGAGCACGGGAAAGGGAGCGGGAAATGATGACATTTTTTTCATGGTGGCATAGGTTCAGGGTGTGTAATGTTTCATGAAGCACCTTTGTAAAGAGCACGGACTCAATGAAACGATAGGATAAAGGATTTCGGTAAGAAGAAGAATGGTTAGAGAAGTTTTTCAGGAGCCAAAGGATTAGATAGTTCAATTTTGGAGAAGGGGGAAAATAAAAAGAGACCAAACAAAAGCTACGGAGGCAAATGGGAAGAGATGTTTACAACCTTTGTAATATGTTAGAAGCTGCACTATTAGCATTTTGCTAGACATTTACCAGAAGGAGAGTGAACTTCCACCGTGGATTTTTCCGCCATTTCCCGATCTATAACCCTCCACAACTTTCATATGTAGAGTACCACGAGGCTTTAGACAAGAAGGGCTACCATGAATACCAGTTTTCAAAGGAGTTGAATAACCATTCCACAGATTGGAGTCTGCAATGTTGTATTTCTATCAAGGATTCATTCACCAGTTCAACCAGAGGAAACAGAACAATACAATTGGAGTATTTCAATAGAAATTAACTGATTTCATTTTGGGTAGTTTTTCCAATGATCATTAGGGCAACAAACTCTGTTCTATCTTAATAGTGATGATAATTAAAAGAGAGAACAGATGTAATAATGTCTCAAAAAAAGATGTATTATGCAGAGATCACCTCATCTTAACTATATATAATGATATTTAAACAGGAAGCTCTCTCACCCATACGTGATCTACAGAGAGGTCCTAATCCAAAATTACATTAAATTGTTAAAAGTAAATAAAAATTGCAGATATTAAAAAAGTACAAAACTAAGCTATGGATTAAAAGATTTAAAAATTTTTTTCCTAAACTGACATATAGTGCCAGAGTTCTTCAAGTCACTGTCCAAGGCATTCGAGTCTTTAAAGGCATGATAACAGGTTCTTTGTTTACCTCAGTTCCGTTTAACTGATGGAAGTCTAAGATGATCTTTGCAACGAGTGTTGTATCTATGTACATCGCTGTTTCTAGATAATTCCAATTTGTAAGATGTAGTTCCATTCACGCATTTATAAACATACAAGCAGCGATGGAAGTGCCTGCGTTGTTTTAAATTTAGCCAGCCGAGCTGATTGAGAGCATCGGTTGCAGAAGAGTACAATGGTTTATCTAGAACAAGTTTTGCCGCCTTATTTTGCAACACCTGCAGATTAGGGCGGCAAAACTTGGTCTAGTTAAATTAAAATTAATTTTATTTTTCCTCTTGTGAATATCTGATCTTTTCTACCTTATAATCCTCACGGTGAAGGAATGAATTTACAGAGGGACTGTAGGTATACTCACGCCCGTTTTAGACTAGGTAACTGTTTTGGACATCTATTTTTCTGAAACAGAGCTAGGCTATCTGTATCTAATAGTTCAACAGTCTTCCATTTGAAATGTTGAAGGAATTAGGAGTTCGAAAATAACCGCCGTTTTGTATAGTTTGCCTTGTCATTGCGACAAGAACGCTTTGAAGCTGCCATTATTACATTTTTTGCGGCTAGAAGCACGTCTTATTGGACACGACGTCAGCTATGACGTAGCAAAAGTCTAACTTTGTTCGACGCCTTGTCATTGTTGACCTCTTTAACCTTTGTGACAATAATTTTGAATAGTTGAACTACGGTGAACTGTCATGATGCTTGAATCTCAAAATAATTATTTAAATAACACAGATAAAGGCGTAAGCTTCCACAAGCTACCGGAAAGTGAAATGTTAAAGAAAATATGGCTAACAAAAATAATGCGCGAGGGTGGCTTGCCAACTCCTGAAAACCAAAACAACTACCAAAACAAAGACTTCAGGTTGTCCTTGTTGACCTTTGCTTCAAACTGAAAGCTATGTTAGCTTTTTTTATATTCAATAAAATTTAATCTTATCTATTCCTTTAATTAAAAAATATGTATATGTATTTCTTATTGGAAGTGAATAAATTGAAGCTCAAATGGTGATAGACCATGTGTGGTAAACTCTAAGTCGCCCCCCATGATCAAAGCCGATTTTTAACCTGGTACGCTTTTCCCAAGCATTGGATAGACATATCTTGTCTTTCCCAAATCTGTACTGTGTCCACTAAATA